>NC_090929.1:1183871056-1184138105 GCF_040938575.1 Ambystoma mexicanum
CGCGTTTCAGTCATAGGCATGTGTGAGAAGAAACATTTTTCAAAGGTCACATGAATTGACACTGTTTTGTGAAATAACAATATGTGAAAAAAATAAGTACACTTAAAGATGTTTAGATTCCTTTTATGGAGCGGCTTGTTCTTGAGTGGCATGTGTTGATGTAATGTAAAGTTGTGAAGCTGAAAACCATAATCCTCATTAATGTATGCAAAGTATTTTGAAATATGTGCAGGCAGGCCTGATCTTAAACGTGAGAGTGGATAGTGTGACAAGGCCGTCTATCTCACCTTTTCATGAGGGGATAGGAACCCCTCTCAACCTTGGGTAGTAGGCATTCCAGGGTAGAAGCCAGAGCAACTCCTATCCCTTAGGGGGACGGTGGAAGTTGAGAGGGGCCCAACTCCTGTCCCCTCCCCAAGTACCAGTTTCTATATGGGCAGTACCCACTTGCATTACCCATATCTCTTGACAATAATGCAGGCCGAAGTTTCTCTATCTTTTCTAGACCAAAAGTAAATGCTGCAACCTTATAGAGAGACCAGCAGAGAGAGTGCAACCCACCAATACCACAGTGCAGCTACATTTCATTGCTTTAATGTCTGAACTGGCAAACAGAGAGAGAGGTGCAGCAGAAGAAGAAGCAGAGAGCTTATGCGGCCGCCTGACATGCCGCGCACTGCACCCCAGTGCCAGCGGGTGCAGCTGCGAAGCCAGTAGATTCACCTTGGACCACCAGGGGCTTACATTGAAGCTGCAATTGTCACGATCCGCTGGTCTTGCGCAGGGGCAGCACAAACTCATGCCTCCCCTCGGGGTCTTGGTGCCTGCACTATAATAGCACACATGATTTCTGTAACCCTAATCCGTGGGGGAAAGAGGGTTAGGGTCCATGGATTGGATAGGAACAAGGAAGCTGGAACAACGGAAAGTTGGTTAGGAAGAGGTACTGGTTGGGAAGGGGGTAGTAGGATAAATACTCCTCGGCTCCTGCTGATACTCCAATGTTGACTGTTGGAGCTGGTACAATGTCACATACAACACCATCACTCCTATTCTTTTTCTGCATTCATAACCCGCACTAAGGTAGATACTTGTGTTGCCCCACACAAGTCCCACTAAGCATCATAAGCATTGCATTGCGTCATGCAGGGTACATTTGTTATGTTGTGCAAGCATCATAAACCTTGCATTGCGTCATGCAGGGTACATTGCGTTAGGTCATGCGAGTAAATTGAGTTCCTAACTGCATTCCTTTTGCAGTTCTCTGGTATAGCCGGGGCCATCTTAAGCACTTTTGGGGCTCTGGGCACGGACATCTTTGGGGCCCCCCTCCACCAAACCAAAGGAATTAAGGAAACATGAATACTGGTCGCGTACCCAACCCGTCGCGCTCACAATCTATAGGTTGATATGCTGTCTTGCAGCATAATAAGCACGTTAACTCCCTTTCAGTCCCCTTGCCCTCTTCATTCTTGCTCTAATCAGAATGATAAACAAGTAGCATTTGAAGACCAACATTAGCAGTCTACTAAACGGGTTATTGTTTTAGTACATACAGGATACTTTTTTATCAATAACATCCAGGAAGGTAGATGTAGTATTAATGCAGGACCGTATGTAAAAGGTACATGTAACCCATCATAGACAGAGAACTTACATTAGCTACCTCACAGAATGTAAAAGTGGAAGGACGGAGAACGCTACACATACCGTAGCATGGATGTTTGAGGCAGATTAGAAGCTACCAGGAAGGTGTCTTTATACAGACAGACTGAGATTAGAAGTGGGATATGGTTTTCAAATAGTGTTGCCATTAGATATCAAAGGAACAAATGCCTGTGGTGTGCGATATAAATATGCTCACTATTAACACAGTGAAAACATGAATAAGGCTTTTATGAAGATCAGACCATGAGAAGGAAATAACTCAGAAGGGCTGACAATTGTGAAAGGTTTAGGGACTGGCAATATTGAGAGGTAAGGCAATACAAGATTAAATGAGTTGCCCAGCATCGCACATTGGTTAAGGGATGAAGGAGTGAAGCTGGGATTTGTGCCAACTCTGCAATTTCTGCATTTGAACACTTTCTTTTCCAGTTCTTACCATGAACTAAAACAATCTAATTGTATTAAAAAACAGACTTGGAAAGTACACAAATCACATGACCATCTTTAAACAAAATATTATAAATTGCTGTTATGCTTAGTGGTAATGATTCTAGCTTTCTTCTCTCCATCATCAAGGGAAATATATAAGAACCAGCATACCAATCGATGTGATTTAACACATTTAATCTGGGTTTGTCTTCTGTATTTTAAAGCTTTAAACACTTCCAAAGGAATGGCTTGTGACATTTTCATTTATAAATGTGCCTAAAAACCTTTGACTTTTACCAAAAAGCCAACCGTTTTTTTTTGTGTAAACAAGCAGACCTTAAAGTATGCTTGCCTGGGGCCTGCAACCTATGGTCCGCTATCTTCTGTATACCAACCCTTCCACCTAAATGACCTACATAAGAAGAAAGATCAAGTAATGGGCTAAACGATACAAGCAGCATGCAAGAAGGCAAACCTCACAGAAGGCAGCACAGTAATGTAAGATATATTAAATGATTTGACCAGGATCACTGTATCGTCTGCTGGCAAATCCACGATAAAAACATGAACGCTGTCATTCCATAGTCTTGAATTTGGATACTTATTCACCTCTTGGACTAACGCTTTATGCCATTGTTGGACGTGATTGCCTAGGTTTTACAAAACCACGTCTTAACAATTTCTAGACCTTCACCATACGGATGATATGTTCGTTTTTATACCAACCCCTATCTGGTAGAGGTACATTCCTGATAATAGCAGATATTGTTCTGCAAAAACAAGTACAAATGTAGCCAGGTTTATAAACTTCAGACATAGGAAAGGCTCAGCCAGTCTTGCTGGAATGTTATATTCTAAATTTTGCATATGAACACATATCTCTGCAATGGGTGCTTCACACACTGAGCTAACTTCTGAGCCATTGTGGCTCTCAATTTATCACCATTGCCTATGGCACATGATCAACATAATTCCCACAGGAAGGAAAGAATGCTACAAAGTTGTGCCATAAGGAACACACAAACTATGTATACCACAGTCAACACAGAAAGCAATACATGATGAATTGCTCAAGGCAAAATGCACTTGCCAAAACAGAAAGGCAATGGGTTTAGAGCCTCCGCAGCACCCCCTAAAATATCCTGACGTATGCTATTTAATGGTAATGGAACGGGCTCTTTTATCACCAGGGTTTAGGCATGTACAATTTTACGTTGCACAGGCTCAAAACTGTCGCATGCGCAATGGGTGGCATGTGAATGTGGGATGAAATGGGTATAGTTCAGTATAGAGTTACTTCAGGGGGGGGGGCAGAGGGCTAGGCCATGGACAGGATTTGCCGTTGTACTTGGTGGGAGGACATTTTGGGATCACACATTGTGCCCAGATGCCTCGGTCCTTGGTCTCCGCCCATGGTGGGATGTCAACGGAATTTTGCACGCTGTTTACACCACGGCTGGCAGACGCTTTGCCCCTGTTGGAAGCAAGACCACACGGAGCACCACACATTTGCGTTGAGCCCCCTCACCCTGAGCAGAGAGTTGCTGGGGAGTGGGGTGCTTGGCCCGGGGCAACGGGGGGCGAAGGGAGCCACAACATTGGGTACAGAACCGGACACCGCGAATTGGGGTTGCAGGGGTTAGAGCACAAATAACACATCTAAGTATGTTCAGTATGGCGCGTACAGTTCAAATGCGGGTACACGCAGGCAGGTACTGCGACCGTGGGCAGGTTGGGGGGGGAACTCCACCCCCGCCTTACCCACTCACCAGGTGAGGAGGACCGGAGGACGAGCAGCGAATAGAAGCGCTGGAAGGGGAGCGACCTGCGCAGGCTGGGGGGAACTCTCTGCCGCCGACAGGCAGCAGAGAGTCTTGGAGGAGTCACAGGTCGATCCCTTTAGCAAAGCACTGGCAGGCCCATAGGGGAATGCTCAGCCAACAGATTAGATCTTAAGGCACCCCAAGAGTTCTAGACTCAGGGGAGGCCTTGGGGGAAAAGGGGAGGGATTTAGGGGACTTGGAAGCCATTTCCAACCCAGAATTGCAGGGAGTGGGGGGGTAACAATGAATAAAACACAAACTCACAATAAAGGCCATCAAGGGAAGTCGGATGGGGAGGGAGCAAGAGGAGAGTATGGGGGCTCAGGTAACGTTGACAGAGATAACAGTAGGGGGAAGTATTGACGGAAGGAGGGAGACACGAGGGGGAGGTTGGGGACCAAGACGGGGCCGTAAAATGAGCAAAGGGAACAGGAGGGGGGACTGGGTCCAAGGAAGTAAAGGGGGGCAATGACCAATGCTGGGGGGTAAGAGACGGGGTACAAAAGAACAGGGCTGGGAAGTCTGTCTTTGGGGGAAAGGGAGCTTAGGGTCTGGAGGGGCAGAAATGTCGGGGGGGCTTGGCCTGATGCTAAGAAACCTGGGACCTGGAGAGGGGAGGAGCAAGCTAGGGAAAAGAATGGGGAGGGCTAGGGTCCACAGAGGATGAGGGAGGTGGGGGCACTGGGCTAGACTTCATAGGGAGGCCTGGGGGGAGAGGGCACTGTAAGTGTTAGGGGCACGGCAAAGCCATGCCCAGGGGACGGCAAGGCAGAAGGGGGACCTCGGGGAGGCCTGATAAGTTGGGGTTACAGTAGGAGCGGCACAGTTGGGGACGGGGGGCCAGATTAGAGTAGTAAGGGCGCTAGGACAGCTGGACATCACAAAGCGATGACTGTATAGGTAGGCAGAAACGTGTTAGTCGGCACTGGAAGGCGGTGTCGGCCAAAATGTATAAGTATGTGGGGTATGTGCTGTGTTGGGGCACCGATGGTGGAGTCTGTATAGGAACCTGATTAATAGCTAGGCACCGAGTGGCTGCCTGTTTTACCTAGAACCAGACATAGGACACAGTGACGAGTTGGGGGGGGGGGATTACCAATGGGTACCTTAGAGCAAAGGGGGGAGAATGACAAGAAGTATGATACAAGGGAAACATTCAAATGGCCAGGGATAGAGAGAAGTTGCTAGCAAGGGCCGGGCTCAACCCGAGGCGTCCACCGGACGAGGACGGTATGGGAGGAGGCGGAGGGAGGGGCATACCTAGGTAGCCGCACACAGCGTAGAAGAACCTGTGGTGTGGTGAATTACGGATCGCCTGTAAGATAACTCCAATACTTTATGCAAATAAAGCTGCTGTGGCATTAACTCTTCCAACTTTACAAAGTGTCTCTGTGTTATTTCTGGTTGGCCAAACACTACCTGTTCGGGACCGCACCAGGGGAGGGGCGGGGGGGTGGGTCCGAGGGGACAAGTCATAGGAGGAGGGGGAGGGGTTCGGCACTGGGATGCCCCCGCTAAGGGCCTGGAGATCTCAGGCACAGGCTTGGCCCCGCGTTGTACTTGCCTGCCGGAGCTAGCAGAAGACACGTCTACTCAGGTCAAAATCTTTGAGTACGAGTGGAGCGTTCTTTACATTGCGCGCACATGTGCATGGAGCCGGGTGTGCGCTGGGTGGTGTGTCCCAGCCAATGATGGAGCTTGTAAAGCTGGGTAGTGTAGTGTTTTCCTTCCCCATGGGCAGAGCACCTGCAATTGAAGCCCATGAGACATCTGCTGTAGCCTGGTTTCCCGGGCGGTGTTGGCTTAGGTGCCACATGTTTTATGCCTTGCATTGCTGCTACTACACCAGGTTTCTTGAAAGCAATCACCAGACAAGACTGTATTTATATTGGGTGAAGCCATGCCAAGGTCCGCTAGAACAAACCTGGACACTGTGCAGCGCAGGCTGCCGTTGCTGCCTCATGGTGGCACCACATGGAGATAAGGGGCAGGACCCAAAAGCTACTTGAAACTTGTTCTGTTTTTGAAACCTTTGGCCAGGGAACACAGGGCCAGATCGACACCGACAAGTAATCCAATGGGATAAGTAGGGGAATGTCTCTGCCTTGTTGGGCCTACTACCCTAATACCACAGAAACACCTTTCCTCTCAATATTGTTCACCGATCTTCACCCGCATGAGCAACACCTCCACAGCCCCAAACTCAAATCAAACCTTCTCAGTGAGGCCCGTATAAAACACATTTTTGTATTTGTATTTAATTTATTTGTATAGTGCTTGGCCCGAAGTCATCTGGGCGCATATCATAGGTTACAGTGACATAACAAACATCAAGAATAACAGAGCACAAAACAGAATATACATTCCGATTACTTACAAGAAATTTACACTGTATTTACATTCAGAGTACATGGAAAAATGTACATTGTATTTACATTCAGAGTACATGGACAATTGCATACAGAGTACTAGTTCATTATAGTTGAATTTAAGACTGCAATGATGGGTAGAGGTTATGGGTGTCTTGAGCAATAAGCCAAAGCTTTGCTCTTGAAGTAGTGGAAGGGGGATTCTGTTCTAAGTGGATTGGCAAGCGAATTCCAGAATTTAGTGGCGAGGACCGGGAAACTGGCCCCACTCGCTTTCTGTAGCTTGAACCTAGGTAAAGAGAGACAGTGAGCATGGGCTACTCTCTGAGGACGGCTGGAGGCATGTGGTGTGAACCGGCTCGCCAGGTAATTGGAACCATGGTTGGCCAGGTATTTGTGCGTGAGAGCAAGAGTTTTGAGGTAGATTCTTTGGGCTACTGAGAGCCAACGTAGACTGCGTCTGGTGTCAGATATGTGCTGGTTCCTGGGAATATTTAGTGCAGCCCTGATGGCGTTGTTTTGGGTGACCTGGAGCTTGCTTAGGTTTTGTTGACTCTTCCCTAGATAAAGTGCATTGCAGTAGTCAAGTTTCGACATAATAAGGGTTCTGACAAGGGTGGTGCAGTTTGCTGTGGTAAGGAATGGAGGGCAGGCTGTAATAAGTTTGCACGTGTAGGCGGATGCTGAGATAACGGCATTGGTTTGTCTAGAGAGAAATAAAGTAGAGGCAAGATAAATGCCTAGGGTTTTAGTATCGTTTGATACCTTGATGGTGTTGCCATTGATGATAAAGGATTTAAAGATAGGGTCTAATCTGCTAAATCGGTGATGGGAACCCAAGATGAGAAGTTCTGTCTTATCATCGTTAAGACAGAGCTTGTGTTGTGCCATCCAAGCCTGAATGACCTGATAAGACATAATTTAAGGCTTTGGTGTCCACTATGTGGTCTCAGTTGATGGGGATGAGTATCTGGCTGTCGTCTGCCTAATTAGTGAAGGTGACACCCAGAAAATCAAGAATATTAAAGAGCGGTTTCGTGAACAAGTTGTAGAGCGTAGGTGAGATGCAGGATCGTTGAGGGACCCCGCAGTGGACTAGAGAAGGTTCAGCGGACGCAGAAGGGGAGAAGACTCTCATTGATCTACTGGCCAAAAAAGGATGCAATCTAGGGGGTGACTTTGTCTGAGAAGTGGGCTGCCGATTTGAGATGCCGTCAGAGAATTTGATGGTTAACCAAATCAAAAGTTGGCGAAACGTCAAGTAGTAATAGAAGGGTCAGCTTTCCGTTGTCTTTCAGATTCTCGATTTGAGTTTTTAGATCGATCAGGGCAGTTTCTGTTCCCTGCCTTGGACGGAAGCCAGATTGTCTGAGACTGAGCAGTTTATTAGGTTCCAGATAGTCCTGGATCTGCAGGTAAGCACTTGGTCCAGGACTTTAAGCAAAAAAGGAACAGTGGTGATGCCTGTGCTGAATGAAGAGTTTATTAGGGCAGTGATAAATGGAACTAGTTCATGGGTAGCCTCCTTAATGATGGGAGATGGGCGCGTGTCACCCTGGCAATTGGAGGGTTTGAGTTTGCTAATGATGTGAAAAGCTAAGGGTTTATGGGTGTGTAGGATAAGGATGGTTTTTTCAAGGAGAGAATTAGGCTGCGAGTCAGTCTTAAGGCTGCTTTTTTTGGCATTGATTTTGGATTGGAATGGTATGATTTTGTCAAGAAGTGCTTTTTGAATATTAGAGCACCATGCACTGTCTTTGGTACAGGTGTCAGGGGGAGTGGTTGGAGATTCAAGTTCGTTAAGCATCTTAAAAAGCTCTTTGGTACTGGATTCCGCTTGCAGAATACCCTTGTTTTAGGTATCTTTTTTAGCTTGGCAGATTGCCTTTTAATAGTTAAGGGATGCTATAATGAAGCTGTTCTTATTGGCATCAGAGGGGTGACTTTTCAAGCAGGCTTCAGTGTTTCTCTTTTCTTTGCGTAGTACACTCAATTGTGGCATGAACCACGAGTTGAGGTGTGCACGAGGTTTAGGTTTCCGGCATTTAATTGGGGCAATGGAGTTCATAGCCTTGAGCATGGTGTCATTGAAAGTATCCACTAGGACTGTAGGGTCCGTGCATGACAGTGAGGCATTATTTAATATAGGTAGGATGAGGGGGAGCAGTTTCTACCTCGTTATGTCTCTTTTGTTTCTTATACAAATTGAAGGTGCAATATCCTGTCTAGAGGATTGGTCATTGGCTTTGATGTTGAAGGTGGTCGTATGATGGTCAGACCATATGCAGGGTGAGTTTGCCACTAGGTTGATACAGCAGTTCAGATGGACCAGCCAATCAGGGGTTCTTATCTTGTTACAGGTAGGTTCAATAATACGATGGAAGAAGCCTAGATCAGTTAGAGTACTGGCAATGTCCAGTGCTTTAAGGTCATTGGGGTCTTGGAAACCAAGATTGAAGTCCCCTAGTAAGATAATTTGAGAGTTGGTCTTAGTTGTATCTGCTAGGATGGATGTAATATCATCTGCAAAGGTGGTGACAGGTCTTGGTGGCCTATGAATAAGATGCAAAGTGGTGGTTTGGTTAGGTGAGATGGGTAACTTGACCGACAATAATTCTGCTGAGGGGATCTGTTGATTAGGGATGACTCTAAGACCGAGGGAACTTTTATGAATAAAGGCAACACCACCACATATGCTGCACTCTCGGTTCCTATCACGTGTGGAAGGATAAGCCCACAGTACTGAGGACAAGAACAGCAAAGTATGTGTGCCAGTGATGTCTACAAAGAGCAGTTGAGAACTAAAATATTTCTCTACTTCATTTTGTCAGCAATAACAAGAAAAGAGGCTTTTCTCGACTGAACATGGCTGCTAAATAGGGCAGTGCTCATCAATACCAACGCACAGAACTTAAAATAATTATCGGATATGTAGTCTGAGCATTTTGAAAAACATTTTGTCCTTGTGCTAACAAAAATAAATATATGCATAATATGAAGATCCTGGCTTAGAATTCTTTCCATCCTTAACTTTTTGGTGGGTACTGTGAGTCTCACTACGTGGGAGTGTGTATATTGAGGGACGGTTCTCTTGCTTGCTGCACCAAAAGGATCAAGCTGACCTCACTGATGACACAAAACAAGGCTAAAACATCTCTTTGGTTGCTTCAGTTTCTCTGCAGGAGGGATTTGGCCTACAGGTTTACGTTGAGCTGCTCCAATTGATGATATGACTCCCCATTGCTAATGGTGCAGATTAGCTAAAACATCGAATGGAAGCTCCCAAGAGCAATGCCAAGGGTTGTTGAGACGTAAAGGAAAAGTCATTTTAGGATGTCTGGATTTTATTTATTTATTTTATTTATTGCATTTGGTTATATGCCCAAACCGTAGGGTATCACGGCATAGGTTACAGGAGTACTTTCAAACCTAATGGTTACAAGGATGCATATTTACAATCTTACTGGTTAACAAGAATACTCACAAGCTTAATAGGTTGCATGGTAGGAGTGTTTAGGACTGGTTTCACAAAAATGGATGTAGAATTATATCAGAGTACATGATTACATGGTAAACTGTGCATGGTTAATATAGACATTTAGCCCATAATTTACAATCAGAGCCGGGGTAATGTACAATGGTTGTGGTATGACGGCCTGGAGGCCAAGTAGACGATGCATACAGTACCTCTCGTATGGTTGGAATGTGTTAATTAGCCAGGTTTTTAGCAGTTTCTTGAATTGTGTGTGGGAGGGCTCATTACACATGTTAGTGGGTAGTGAATTCCAGATTCTAGGTGCTGCTACAGGGAAGCTGGAGCTACCTGTTCTGGAGTTCTTGAAACAGGGATATTAATGTGCGTGTTGGAGTTGGATCTAAGTGGTCTAGCTGTTGTTTTGCGAGTAAGGCGTTGATTAAGATAGATAGGGGCATTCGTGGTGACACATTTATGTGTGATGGTGAGTGTTTTATGTAGTATTCTGGCTTGTATCGGCATAAAGTAGCTCATATGCCGGGTTTGTTTCCCACTTAATGCATGTGGTTTAATAACTATTAATGGCACTTGTATGGTCTATGGTGCCCCTGAGAAGGATTTTGTAGCAGATTTGACTGTTCACTCTTTCGGTTCCAGGGCAGTGCATGCATTGGGATGGCTTTCCATGGATCTGCAACCTTTCAAAAATAGACTCTCCAGGGCAAATGAACCCACAAGCCTGCGACAGCACCTGCAGTGATCAGCTTTCCTGAATCCCAGAATTTGGAGAAAACATTTAGAGCAAAGAAGAACTGTGCTCCAGTTTACCTTTTTTTTAACTTTCTTTTAAACCCATTAATGTGTCATTAACATTAGATGGATGCAAGCGAAGCAGTGATTGGTTAACTGGGAATGGCTCTTATCTATGTCATGCACAATAAGTAACGTGAACAGTGGATGATTAGTGTGGTAGTGTGCCTTTAACAACCCTTGTCATGATGGTGCATTATGAGGTCCTAATAAAAGGGGCGTCACTCTGAAACATGGCCCAGTGTCCTTATCCGTGTGGTCGCAGTATGATCACCGGAGGTCCACATCTAACATTGGTGACAAGTGGGCATAGTGGCTTCTGCTGCCCGACTCCACCATGCTGTACTGCCGTCCCCGGCGTCGCATTTCCATTTTCCCCATCAAACAAGGGACCGAGAAGTGCTCTCGATCGAGTGACTTCCTGTTGTGCCTCCTGGCCCGTCTGCGCCCCGTCGCTGCCACTCAGGATACACGGCTGCGTCTACATGTGTGAAGTGAAGGATGAACTCATCCTTGGCCAGTGGATGCAATGCAGCTCGGATGCCAGGTACGCCAGTACAAAATAAAAGGTTGCAGCTCTGTAAGGAAGTGCTCATGCACCTTGGTCCCACAATGTCACCATCCAAAAAGGGAAAGGTCAGCAGAGCCCTTGCAGCCCAGGCTAAGCCCGGCTGAGCACGTAGCATGAATCTGGAGCCTGACCTGAGTGCAAGGGGACAGCCGCAGAAACACACTTGTGATCATGCCACAATGCTCCTGTGTGTTCAGACCCCCATCAGAGCCCCACCCATATATCGTCTGAAGTGACTGACACTCAAGCACACATGCCAGTGGGTGGTGGAGTGCCTCGCAATAGCCTGCTGGTTGAATTTTATGTTTCTGCTTCTGCTTCAAGCCTAGAGCCAAGATGTCATTTCTGGGTTGAGGGACTTGAAATGTACTTCAATGCCGTGGGCAAGGCAAACAACCATGCTAACTATATTCGGCGGGCCTGGCTGTACATAAACTGTTCAAGACCCTCCTCCCCATGGACAATTGATACGCTGCTGCTACCGCTGTGCTAAGTGAATAGTTTACGCCCATGGTAAATGTTGATTATTAAAGATTTGTTATGTGGTTAGCGAAGCAGAAGGAAGGTGAGTCGCTGGACACTTTCCATGGAAGGCTAAGACACTTAGTGATGTCGTGCGCACTAAGGGACGAGGAAGAGGATGTCCTGCCACAAATCATGCAAGTGTGTAGTTCAGGCAAGATGCAACAACCGATATTGAGAGAGCCGGGAATAACAATGGCCTGGATTCTGAAACTTGGCCGGTCCCACTGACTTGCCGACATGAGGGCGTTAGCCATGGATGCCAGCATGAAAACAATTAAAACGAGAAGATGTCTGCATGGTAGGAAGACAACAGGCAAACAAATTTGTTAAGAGAATCCTATGGTCAAAGTAGGAATACTGGGCGGAACGTATCCCAAGTTGCCCCCAATGCGGGATGGACATGCTACACGTGGGTGAATGCTGGGCAAAAGGACACACTTGTGAAAGATGCAGGGTTGAAAATCACTTTGTGAGAGTATGCAGGACAGCTGTGCCTGCTACCTCATCAAGAGGGCAGATGAAGCCAAGACCATATGGACAGCGGCCCAAACAAGCAGTCGCTCTGGTGGAACCCGCCAGTTAAGAAAGTTTGGAGCCAGACGAAAAAGAGGAAGACAATGACGGAGATGTGTTCCTTATATAGCATATTGAACGTAGGCAAAAAGTTCAAGCGCCAGTCGAGTGCAGTGTGAACCTTCTGGATTGTGATGTTCCAGTTCTGGTCGATACGGGCCCTGCGTAAATGTAATGTTTTTTCCCACTATGAAAGCCTATGGAACCCTCCCAGGCTGTCCAAGACAGCAGCACAGATTTATACCTTTGGTGGCAAGACACCTGCTACCTCTAGATGATATACTTGTGACGGAAATAACCCACGACAAGCAAAGCATTAAGGTGCGGGTTTTCATCACAAATCTTAGTGATGTGCTGTGGCCTGCAAATACGACAATTTGCATTTGGTGTATACTTTGAGGATGTGCAATTGCTCTTTGAACGTTTTCATAATGTATTTGAGGTTATATGCAAGATGAAAGAAGAACCAGTATGCCTCCATATCGACAACACTGTCCAACCGATTGCACTAAATCATCGACACATCTGGTTACATGTCAGAGGTGAAATGGAGCGTGAATTCGGCAACTTCTGGAATTAGAAATCATAGAGCCTGTGGAAGGATCCACCCAATGGGTTTCACACATTGTAGTGGCTCAGAAGCCAAAGCAACCAGACACTGTGCGCATCTGCGTTGACAAGCGCTTTCCAAATAAGGCCATTAGACGCAAACGCTATCGGACACCAACAATAGATGATATTGTAGCGGACCTCCACAGCTCCTCCTTCTTTTCATAGCTGGACCTGAGGGTGGGCTACCACCAGCTGGTACTGCAACCGGACTCCCTGTACATAACAACATTTACCATCAACAGAAGCCTGTACTGCTATAAGCGGCTGAATGTTGGCATTTCATCTGCTGTTGACATTTTCCATAATGTGGTAAGTGGTGCACTAGCTTGAATCCAAGGTGCAATCAACATCAGTGATGACATTTTAATCTTTGCACAATCGGAAGCGCAGCACGTGAGGTGGTTGGAGAATGTACTCAACAGAATAAAGATGTCAGATCTCACACTTCATAAGGAAAAGGGCACTTTCTACAGAGGAATATCAAATTCTTCAGCTGTATCTTCCAGGCTGGCAGAGTGTTGGTGGATCCCGCTAAGGTAAAAGACGTCAAATCGGCTAAGCCCCCAGTGAATGTGTCAGAGGTCCACAGCTTCCTAGGCATTGTAATATTCTGCGGGCGATTTATCAAAGGATTGGCCACATTTTCTGAACCCCTAAGGAATTTAGCAAAGAAGGAGACAGTGTGGCAGTGGACACGTTAGGAGCAAGCCGCCTTCAACAATTCAAAGAGCGCACTGGCGGCTGAAGAAACATTGGCATTTTTGGACACCCAGGAACCATCAGAGGTAATGGTTGATGCCAGCTCGTTCAGACATGGCACTTTATTAACCCAGCGCGACCGCCACGGGGAAGGAAGACCAATTGCCTATACTAGCAGGGCACTGTCAGCTACCAAACAGAGGTATTCCCAGATCGAGAGGGAAGCACTGGCTGTGTTGTGGCGCTGTCGCTACTTCAATTTGTACATCTATAGGTAGGCAATGACGGTGGTGACCGACCACAAGCCCCTACTCCTGACTGTGGTAGGGCCTTCTGTGATACCCCCCCCTGCATTGAAAGATGGATGCTGGCCTTACAGGAGGGCAACATCTCGCTAATTTACCAGCCCGGCAGTGACAACGCTGCTGTCTATCTCTCTCAGCATCTCGACGGAACAGTGTGCGGCCGAGGATCTACTGACAGAAGACTATGTCAGAATGGTTTTAGAGGAAAACATTCCTAACTCCATGTCCATGGAAGAGAAAACCACAGCCTCGGCAGATGACAAATTCTTCCATATTCTACAGTAGGCAATCACCCAAGGTAAATGGGGGTGGGTGCTAGCAAAGTTTGACAGACTCACAAACTCTGCTAAGAGATCCTTGGAACAGCTATGGCATGTGAAAAGTGAATTGCCATTTGCTAAGGAAAGGCTGCTACTGAGAGGGTCTTGGACGGTCATCCCGTTGAAAATGATCCCAAAAGTCATCAAGCTGGCACACCATTGTCATCAAGTCTTGGTGAAAACAAAAGCTTGCCTATATTTGAAAGTATGGTTCCCCGCACTGGAGGAAAAGGCAGATGAGTTTGTCAAGGTGTGCAAGTGGTGCCAAGCAGCTAATCCCATACAGAAGGAACCAAGCATTGAGTCCATGCCGAGGGGCTGGGCATCCTGGCATGTTGTTCACATCGATTTTGGCTCTGTGTGCTGAGACTAACATTTTCTTGTCATGGTTGACCAATGGTCTCAGTACGTGGAAGTAGAATTTGTGACAGCCACTGCATTCTCGGACATTGTTTTGGCAGTTGAGGTGATATTTGCGACCCACTGTCTCTCAGAAATGATATGTTCTGACAACAGAGCAGCGTTCCAGAGAGAGAACGTTGCGGAACTCATGAGAGTGCATGGAATTCGACAAAGGAAGATCACGCTCATGTGGCCACAAACCAATGGTGATATAGAGTTACTCATGCGAACATTAAATAAAGTGTTCAGAATAGCTCATGGTAAAGGCACATGCCTCAAGAGTGCCCTGTATCGGGGGGGGGTGTGGCCAACATCGGAGCGATGAGGACGTGAGCCCCTGGTGCTCCGGCTGCCGCTGCAAACATCCTGATTGAATAGCCTGCTACGAGAGGCTAATCAACCCAAAAAGCTCTCCTCCTTTGGGTAAGCGCCTCGGGCACACACGGACAAAGTTGCGAGCCAAAACGCGACATTCTGAGCAGGTTCGGTGTGGCGGAGTAAAGACGACACGAGTGCGGCAATACGCGAACAAAATGGCCGCGCCCTTAGGAATGGAACCGGGAAGAAGAGAGCCGCGCTGAAAGAGACCCGCGACTGTGCCCACCCTGGACGGTGAGTGGATAGGCCGTCGACCGCATCCCACTACACCACCCGAACTGTTGCACAGAAGCCCCGACAGTCTCCGGCTGGAGAGACGAAGCAGGCGAGAGCCTCGGCAGGCAATGCGACGAGCTGAGACGGCCTCAGCGCTGGGAGAGGACCGGGCTGTGTGCCGCATCTGAACGAACCTCATAGACTTCTGAGTCCAGGAACAGACGCCGCGGCCTTCGGGAGAAGGGGAGCTGCGTACCCGATAAACAAGTATAACCCCAACGCCTGGTGTGGACGGCGCAGCGCAGGGGTGCAGCGGAGGTGTCAGCGGAAGTGAGGGCCCAGCAGACGCGCGACCTGAAACGCACCAGCCGGACGCGGCCACGATCTAGCCTGGGGAGGCTCCCTCTTCCCTCCCCCCAAAAAGAGGGGAGAAAACAGACGGTCCGGAGCAAGGCACGGCACCACTGGCCCACACCCACGTAACGGCCCAGAAGCGGAGAACAGATATGTGGAATCCACCGCATGCATACTTGAATGGTGGGCTGTAAACCGGGGGTGGCCTGCCAGTATTTGGAAGTTACCCACGACCACAGGCGCAAGAAACAGGATTCCCTTATCTCATCCCCACCCCCCGACACATTGGCGCAGCATCCGCGCTGAGCGGGAACGGTTCACAGGGCAGAATCGTCGACAGCTGCATCTGCAAACCTGCAACCCGGCTGCAGCGGAGCAAGAGAAGCAGGACGAGGAATCACTAAGGACAGCGGGTGCCCGCATCAGTCAGACCACACGCCCGCCACCGACACATTGTGAGTCACCCTCCAAATAGCAACACAGACAGATATCCAGCATGGGCAAGGACAAATCTAAAAGGCTGATCTCCCAGAGCAGGATAGACCAATTCACCACGCCATCAATGAACAGCCAGCCAGAGCAAGATCAACTAGACACCTTGGCAGACATGGGGAGAACGATATAGTTAAAAGACATCATGGCAGCCATAGCGGACTTGCGTGCCTCTATGGAACAGAAAATGGACGGGATCAGCACAGACATCTCCCTCCTGCGCCACGATCTCCAGAAGTTGACCTCACGCACCGGAGAGGCAGAAAAACGCATATCTGGCACGGAGGATGGAATAAGAAACATAGAACAACAACTGGCTAGAGTCACAACGCGCCTGAAAACCATGGAGGAGCGAGTGGATGAGAGCGAGGGAAGATCTAGGCGCAACAACGTTCGGATCCTGGGATTACCGGAGAAAGCAGAAGGCCCACAGATGGAGCTATTTCTGGAGCAGCTGCTCACAGATATGTTCGAAGCAAATACGTTCTCTAACTTTTTCTCCATTGAACGAGCCCATCGTGTACCAACGGGTCGTCCATTGCCAGGCGCCCCACCCCGAACAGTGATCGCCAAACTATTGAACTATCGTGATCACGATGCACTGATTCAATCCGCAAGGGCGAAAGGCACTCTTACCTACAATGGATCCAAAATAGCATTTTTCCCGGACTACACCAGAGAAGTACAGAAGGCTAGACAATCGTTTGACCAACTGAAAAAACAGCTGCAGTCCCTCAAGGTGAAATACGGCCTAATGTTCCCTGCCCAACTCAAAATTTACCACGGAGGTACGACGGTCCACTTCACCGACCCCAAAGAAGCGTGGAAATGGGCGGAACAGCATATCGAGGGAGATTGGACGGTGACAAGGGGCAACAGAAACAGAGGCAGACCATTCCGTGCTCGACCAGGCCCAGATCCGCCAGACCAACGACCACCTGCACCGGGACTCGCACTACAGCCGCAGGAATGAGAGCATCGACTCCTGAAACGTATGAGAGAAGGAACACTTGGGACCCTACTATATGGGGTTTAAGGTACTGTATATTAATCCAATGCTGAATATGGGTACAGAACAGCCACGTAGAAACATACAGCTAAGCGGCCAGCCCAGACGGAAGCCCCCCCTTCCCCTGGGATGTCACTGTGCGACATCACACCGGGACATGTCTGGAACTTACGCACAGGGACACATGTCCAAGCAGTTTATTTGTTAGCGGGCTCACTCAGCTACGGTTAGCTGAGGTTTAAAGTTGAATGTTCGGGCGACAGATGCTTCGAGTTGGAAGGAGTATAGGGTGGGGGATGGGTAGTTTGGTAAACGTTAGTACTGTTAAGAAAGGGATTCAGGGTCCACATCCAGAACGCTTTGCCACAACACCACCAGCAAATGACACATGTACACGGTGCTATGAAACAGTGTCTAACCCTTACTCCTCGCTAAATGGCTGCCACTAACGTAGACGGCAGAGCCCTACGACTCCTAACCTGGAATGTTAACGGGATGGGAGGTGGTATCAAAAGGCGACTCATCACACAGCTCCTAAATCGGCACACACCTGATGTAGCCTTCCTAACTGAGACCCACCTAGCAGGTACTACATCTAATTTGTTCAAACGCACGAACTACAGAGCTGCAATACACGCTGGGTTCACCACAGGCTCTCGTGGGGGCTTATACTAATTCACAAACGCCTGCCCCTGACCATGACACGTGTGATCCAAGACACTAGTGGCAGGTATACACTCATTTCGGGAACACTATGGAACCAGACGATAGCCCTGCTCGGGATCTACTCACCACCAGCACTGATTACCACATTGCTACAGGATATTTCACCTCTGATATCGGGAGATAACTCAGACCTAATGATAATTGGGGGCGACTTCAACGAAGTCATGGAGGTGGGGATGGACTGCTCACACTTAAGAGGTAGAAACCCCACTGCGCGAACCAAGTTAGCAGCGTTCACCGCGGCGATGGGGCTGCGAGACGTGTGGCGTGACCTGCACCCCGGCAAGAGAGAATACTCCTTCCATTCAGGGGTACACGCCTCCTTATCACGACTAGATTACTTCTTTCTGCCGGGGCCAGAGATCCACAGGGCCGCAATGGCAACTCTACTGCCGCGTGGCATATCAGATCACTCCCCCTTGCTAATCAAGCTTAATATGACTAGACCACGTCCACCTCCCTCCTGGCGCTTAAATAACTACTACTTAGGCCTCCCAGACTTTCTGGAACAAATGCAAGAAGCGACTAAAACATACTTCGAGTTAAACACGGGATCGGTGGACGATCCCGAGACCCTGTGGGGGGCGCTTAAACCGGTGCTGAGAGGCGAAATTCTGTCATGGTCTGCTGCACATAAAAAGAAACATCAACAGAAATTAATAGAAGCAGAAGACCAAGTGACACAAGCTGAGCTAAACCACCTGACGGCAGACCAACCAGCAACAAATCGAGCATTAATACTTGCCCAAAAACGTTTACAGAACGTGGCACTGGATAATGCTAGACAAGCGCATAAGACGATGAGAGCCAGAATATATGAGACAGGTGATAAGGCCTGCAAAATGCTAGCTTGGTTAGAAAAGCGCGAAATAGGCAGCAGCCAGGTCAGAGTGATATGATCAGAAAGCGGGGAACCCTTACTGACCGACCGAGATATAGCCTAGGGCTTTGCAGCCTACTACACAGAGCTATACAGGCCACCCACACTGTCGCGCAACAGCTCGGTACTAAACGACATAACCCTCCCCATGCTCGACACAGAACAGCAGGCTCTACTTGAGAGAGATATTACAGAGGAGGAATTGATAGCGGCCATGTCGGAACTCCAGACAGGGAAAACACCAGGGCCAAACGGCTTCCCGATTGAAATGTGGCGTAAATTGGGTACGAACGAAATTGCCCCCCACCTGCTACGAATGTTCCTACAATCCAAAGAGCGAGGATGCCTACCGGCAGACCTCCGGAAAGCCACAATAATTGTGATCCCCAAAGCTGACAAACCGCGGGACCTCTGTAGCTCATATCGACCAATTTCACTCATGAATAGTGAGACCAAAATATTAGCAAAAGTGCTAGCCAACCGCTTGCAACAGGTCATTACGACATTAATCCACCCTGACCAGTGCGGCTTTATGCCTAAACGGTCCACCCGCATGAACATTCACAGGCTACATACAGTAATAGAGGAAGCGCCCACCACCCGAGGTCCCCTGGCCGTACTTGCGATTGACTTTGAAAAGGCCTTCGACTCTGTGTATTGGGAGGCAATCTGGGAAATAATGTGCAGAATGGGGTTTGGCCCCCAGTTCCTGAGCTGGGTACAACTCCTATACAAATCCCCTGAGGCACAAATGAGGGTGAATGGGTGGCTGTCGCATACTTTTAAGCTTGGGAAGGGAACCAGACAGGGGTGCCCACTGTCTGCCATGATATTCGCCCTGGCCATGGAACCGCTAGCAGAGGCATTGAGAACATCACCGGCCTGGCGCGGTATTCAGTGGGAAGACGGACGAGAGGATAGAGTCTCCCTGTATGCGGACGACCTGCTTCTTTACTTAAAAAACCCAAACCACGCCTGCCCTGTGATTGTAGACATACTAGAGGGCTACGGTGCTTTCAGCAGGCTGCAAGTAAACTGGTCTAAATCAACTCTGTTCCCAATAGGCACCACAACCTCTATACTACCAGCCAATTGTCCCTTTCGCTTGGAAACTGAGCGGTTTAAATACCTTGGCATTCAGGTAACTAACGACTTAAGCAAATATGTGACCAACAATCTCCACCCGATAACAACCAGATTCATAGAAGATACCAGACACTGGGTCTCTCTCCCGTTGACCCTATTAGGAAGGGCAGCATTATTCAAAATGATGGCTCGCCCACGTTTTTTATACATACTACAAAACGCCCCATTACACATCCCAGGGAAAGAATTCAAGAAGATAGACAGCGCACTAAGGAAATTCCTCTGGAACAATGGGCATCCACGCATTGCACTGAGCACCCTGCAGCGCTCCATATGGGAGGGAGGAATAGGAGTCCCCCGCCTCCAATCCTACTACTGGGCCAGCGAAATGGCAGTGGTCAATGACTTACTGCACGGGGACACCACGTTGCACACAATAGACTGGGGAGCATCGGAGGACGCGACAGACCTCGAATTGAACTCCTTTACAGAGCAATAGGTAATTCAACCCCACAGTCCATGCACTCACACATCGCCCGAGTTTGGAAAGACACACACAGATTCCTGGGATGGGAAGGGAAAATCACCCCACTACAACCATTGTGGAACAACAGGAATCTACCTGAGGTGTATAAGCTTCTGAGGTGGCGCACATGGTCACAACATGATATCAACACAGTGGGCGATATTGTGGAGGGGGGTAGACTGGTATCCTTTGAAACCCTTGAATCCAGATTTCACCTCCCAGCCACTGAACGATTCCAATATGCGCAGATGCGGCATGCCCTGCAAGCACACCTCCCAGCACTAGAAGACATGGCTGAAAGCACTCCCCTAGAAAGGAACATAGTTGAGGCAAACATCAAGAATAAAGTAACGTCCACCATGTACAATGTAATTACTTCCTTTGCCACCACCGAACTAACAAGCTTAAAAAACAAATGGGAAAGGGAGATAGGGCCTATACAACCGGAAGACTGGGTGGGGGCTCTCATGTTCCCTCGGGAGGTGGCCATTTCGGCCAGACTCAGACTAATCCAGCTCAAAATACTACATAGGATCTACTACCCAAGGGTGGCGCTATATCGCTGGGGGAAAATAACTGACCCACACTGTCTACGGTGCAAGAGGGCACCTTCTTCCACATACTGCGGGACTGTAACCACATACAACAGTACTGGCAAAAATGTTGCGATGAACTCTCGCGGGTACTGGGGAGAACAATACACAGAGATCCGAAGCTATTCCTGCTTGGGGTGGAGGAGGAGGGGGAAATGTCTAAATACAAGAGGTTGCTTCTATCGACGACATCAGCAATAATCAAAAGGAACATTGCACAATTGTGGGGATTGGAAATAACACCGCAGTATGAACAATGGGTGACGGACGTCAACATTTGCATTGCAAAGGAACGAAGGGTATATACAGCCAGGGGGTGCCCGAGGAAGGCGGACAAGATATGGAATAAATGGGAGGAGGCCCAGTGAACGACTGTACCAACATGAATAAAGGACGATGAGGCACAGTGTACAAAAGTAGTACAAAAGTAATCCACTTTGGCACATAGCGTGCGAAACAATGAACATTGCAAGTCCCTTTTCTTCCCTTTCTTTTTCTTTTTTATTTTTTCCTTTATTCTTCTATCACCTAACCAAGGATTGTTTTGATGGTTATATAGGTGGAATGTTCATATGAAGAATGTATGTTTAATGTTGTTAAGATGAAAAACAATAAAATGTGTTAACAAAAAGAGTGCCCTGTACCAGTTCCTCATGGAGTACCATGCCACACCCCATTGCTCTATAGGAGTACCACGAGCAGAGGTGCTATTTCAGAGGTGCCCTTGAGGACTCTTCCCAGAGGGATGTGACCTTAATCCTGGAGAAATCGACAATGATCAAGTGGGCCAGGAAACAAGATGAGCCAACGAGTATAAGAATGTAGGGAGAAGGTTCAACGACTACCAGTTGGAGATTGGAGACCAGGTGCTTGAAAAAGTAACAAACCCAGCGAGTAAACTGGCTTTAATTTATGAATCTCACCTGCTAGAAATTGTTGATGTTAAAGGGTCAATGATAACTGCGTCGGATGGGCACAGCACTGTGACCCGAAACTCGTGTTTCTTCACAAAGTACAACGCATCAAGGGGAAGCCAGTTGGACAACTCACGAGAGGGATTCCCCTCTGGAGAATGGAGGGAAGAAACAAGAAAGGACCTGAACAATGACTCTGGCTCTGTGGTGGAAGAGTTGCTCCCAGATCCCGGAGAAGCAGATGATGATGCGATAAAGGCAGGTGGCCCACAGAGATACCCCTTCCGTGAGTCTCAAAGGCACCCAGCGTACTTACAGGACTATGTAGTGGATAGGTCGGAAAGTGCTCATGGACTGGAATGTGCCCACTACAGTGTTTACCAGTCTGTTGCACCTGTTGTGAGTTGTCTCTGTTCATTGTTATGGAAAAGGAGGAGTGTGGTAGTGTGCCTTCAAGAACTCTCATCTTGACGTTGTCATGACGAGGTCCTCATGAAAGAAGCATCATGCTGGCATGTGGCACAGAACGGCAGCGAATGCCAGTGACACCATTACCCTGTCCGTGTGTCCTTCATTTTATATGGGCCTAGTGTGATCAAGAGATATCCACTTCCAACAATTAGCAAAATGGTGGGAGGTGATCTTGGCGTGCATTTTCTTTCTCTGTGCTTCTTTCAGTCTTCCTATCATACTTATAAACTCCAAAAGAGGTTGTTTTAGGCTAACATTAATGTGCATACAAGTAGACTTTGCTCAAAATGTCACTACTGCATTGTCTTGATTGTGATGTGTGCACATCTCAAATCACCTCCATAGAACAGAGACTTTTTTATAAACCTATAACTTTCATGCCATGATTCTACCCTTACCCCTACCTCGTCCCCATCACCCAACACCGGAGGTTGGTTCCCAGAGTGCTTTTCCGGAACAAGTCCACTCGACTAATACTAAACTTAGACAATTCGAACAACATATGATTGTAGAAATCTGTAGCCCATTCGTAAATCTTTATTACGAAAGGCTCATCATGAGAAGAAAATGAATGCGAAATAAACATGTAAGGGAAAACAACTCTGCCTTTATGTCATGCTTTAGGTGTAGGACGCTCTTGATCCCCTGGGTGGCGCTGACAGCATTTTCTTACTAAGTAATTCGTGATTTAAAGGTCTAAAGAAGTGAGTTATGCATTTGAAGAATTATGAAGATATTTCGAATACTTTTGCCCGCAGTAGAAATGTCAAGTTGCCTGAAGATGTTAACCTAACTTGTTGGTGTATTTGTAACCGCTGCAGTCAGCATGGTAGGTTTAGGGTGTAGCTGAGCCGGCAAGCTCATCATGGCGTGGGGGCAGTGCGAGGCAACCGATCGCGCAGTCTGCTGCCTTGTGGCTAATGGGAATTTTTCCCATTGCAGCATCATTTGCATCTGAATCCAGCATTGCCTGCCAAAGGATCACAGTCATGAGGGGGGCGAGAGATGCAGGTGTCGGTAATGTCAGGCTTCTCTTCTGCATGCCAAGGAGGAAATGAAAGTATTTTTTTTTCCCAAGTAAAATGAATCCTTTGCCTCGGGCTTGTTCGGCTTCAATGACGAAAGTGGCGTGGGCGGGGTGGAGTGGGAGGGATAATGACATTGGCATCCAGTTGACTTCCTGCTCAGCTCAAAAGAATGCGCCCAGCAACATTGTCCTCGGTGACAAGAAAGTGTTAAACACTTTTTGCTAGAGGACAGAACATGAGGTGTAGAGTGAGTTGGGTATGATATGATATGATATGATATGATATGGTATTTGTAACGCGCCTATACACAAGTGTTTCAAGGCGCGACGAGGCAGGGAGGGAGGGAAACAAGGGGAAGACAGACAAACGATCCTACTAGGCCAGGTGTCATTCAGATCGGGCAAGTGCAGAGGTAAGGGGAAAAGGAGAAAGTGCAGGGGGGGAGGTGGGGGGGAAAGTGCAGTACACGGTAAGTAGCGTAATAAAATAATAAATAATAAATAAAAGGGCCAGCTGGTGGCAAGTGCGAGGTAAGTGCAGAGCAAGTGCTAGGAAGGGGGCTGTAGGGATACAGTGACAGTCCCACAGTGCAGGGGGAGCCAGGGAGGCAGTGCAAGTGGAGAGTGGCTGGGCCCTGGACCGAGGTCGCTGAGAGTGGCCAAGATGCAGGTTTAGTGCAGAATTTCAGTGGGGAGTTAAGCAGGTTTAGCAGGGGAGAGGGAGAGAGAAGGCAGAAGCGAAGAGGAAGGTTTTGAGCTGCTTCCGGAACCGGAGATGGTTCTCCTCAAGTTGGAGGAGAATTTGAAATCACTGCAACTGGGAACAAGGCCAAGATAGAGTGATTTAGAATAACCTAGATGTCATTGTAGAAGTGCATAAAATACGGGCCGAGTGTTAAAGGAAACATCTGTAATACAAGTCACGCATGAGTAGGCCATGCAGATCTGTTTTCCTCTTTGTTTCCTTACAGGCCTGCATGGGAAAGAACAGAGCAAGTTAAAGAATGCAGATCAAGGTACAAGACTGCGTGAGCAATTCACGCCTGACAGGCGACAACTTGAGAGCTCGGTTTAGTTATCCTGGAGGTAAAAATTAAAAAAGCTCCTTCAGGACTTCTTCACAGCTGTCACTCACCTCTAGGGCTATTCCGTGCATTGTGATTACTATTGTTACGAGTCTAAAACAACGGGTTAGGCGAGCAGCCGAGCAAGAAATGTGCTAAACCTAGGTCTGGGTGCTTAGTTCTTATGTTTTCTCTGTACTGAAAGTAGCATGTATCAACATTGTGAAAGGCAGAATGACAGAAAGCTCCACAACTTGATGAGTCGACCAACACAGCAACCCCTTATCCCAGCCTCATTTTTACAATCTCGCCACCACTCTACTCTGCATGAACTCAAAATCCATCAGCTAACTCATCCACGCAAAGGAACTCCCCTCACAGAGCAGAAAACGGCAAAGCAGACCTTCCGAAAATAGACTCTCAGGACTGAAAATCTAAAAGTGAGTAGAGTGCACAGAGGTCGTGCAGCTATAACAATGCTGGGTGATGCATAACAACGTCAGCAATCCCAGCGTAGGACAAGAACAGAGCTCACCCAAAACACATCAGTATGAGTCTCCACAACCTATGGCGATGCCAGTAGGGTCCACACACGCTGCTCCACCAATGCATCGAGCTGCACGATCCCAGGCTATCTCTGTGACATCAAACAACAGCGCAGAAGCCCATTGTTATCCCTGACACACAACAACGCCTTCTCCAGTAAAGTGCTCGCCCAATGTACCTCGACCCCATTCCCTGCTCTGCAACGCCCCGAGTATGCCAGTATGGGCCATTTTAAGATGTGTAATGTGCTCAGCACTCAAATTTAGCCAACTCAGCGCCAAAATCTTTCCTAAACCCTCAACGTGCAGTATTAGAGGCAGCCCCCTAACCAGTCCATACACAGCCTCAATCATTACCTATCCCTAAACCGTGATGTAGACCCACACCCTACCTTGCACAGATGTACTATGCTATCCAAACTCAATGCCAAAAGCTTTCCTAAACACACAATGTGAAGTATAAACACTATCCCAGGCCGCCCCCTAACCGGTCCATACACAGCCTCAATCATTACCTATCCCTACACTCTGATGTAGACCCACCCTCTTCCTCGCATAGATGTCTTATGCTATCAGGACTAACCCATACAAATCGATACAAGTGCACACATAGACCACAGTTTGTAAACGGTGACAACAAAAAAGCCCTCCCCTGCCCACAAAGCTATATAGACCCCTCTATGGCCCATAACCCCCTCTTCCTTCTATGCACCACGTCATAGCCCCCCTCTCCAGATCACAGGTGCAGTTGTTGGGCATGGTTGGCGTCCTCGGGCGCCACCCTACAGAAGCAGGCAGAGAAGCAACTGCAGACAGGGCTGGGAGCGTGTGCCATGTTCCCCCATTGCAGGCTACTGCCCATCTCCAGGAGGCCTCTCTCACCCGCTACTGCATGGCATGACCCTTTGCTCTGCAGCCCACCATGCCAGCGTCTCTCTTCCCCCAGTGCCCCTCTTTGTCCGGTCTGCCCTTTCTGCTTCTTCCCTCCATTAACTTTCCAAGTAGAGTTTTCCCATGTGTGTTTTTTTCCTTCAAAGTGCTGCAGTAGAGATCACTCTGCGTGTTGAAAGTCACACAGACATGTGATATGTGTCAGTATTCCTGATTGGGGTAAAATACGTTAAAAAGCCACTATTGGATTACAGCTGCATAGTACAACCGGAATGAACACTTTGTGTGTTGTCAACCACAAAGACTGCTTCTTGGCACCCCTTTCTGGTCTGTAGCAACCGCCACCAAAAAGGGCCAAAACGAAAAAGGGCTCATACAGAGACAAGCTAGGAGACAGGATAACCTCAAAGATTGTACAATGAATCCTAGAGTTACACCCAACTTTGGCCCTCCTTATTGGTTTGGTGGATTTTGCAGAAAAAAGTGACCACAATAGCATTTTGAGAAATTGACGAGGACATGAGGACAATCCAAAACGTCTGCATGAGATGTATCAGAAAGATTGCTAGCCATCCAGACTGTTACATAAAAATTGTTAACTCATGCATGAAAAAGTGGAACTGTGATGCTGGAAATACCTTATGGAGGGACAGGGCCTCCTAGTCGATGTCCTACCACTTTTCTGTGTGTGGTTTCTCTATGTGTTCTGCCACTGAGGGCCAGCCTGGATCTCTGGCAGTGTAGCTCTTCATGTTTTCCTTTTGGTGAACAACACCCATGGAATACCCTTTTGGCACCCATGGATGGGGGTACACCCTTGTACACCTTATGTGTGTTTTGGGCACTTGTGTGCTATCCACAGAGCAGGGAATGGGCTGGTGGCTGCTACATGCTGGCTTGGCAGTGGATTTTAGTGTCCTCTATTGTTGGGACACCTAGGCCCTGCCATAGGAATCAATGGATTCCTGCAGGGAGGCAAGATGGCTCCTGTGGTCTCTTGGTTTCTATTGCATTTTACCTTATTTTCCCAAGTTCCTGGGAAGCCCTGACTTTGTCCCTTCCTCCTGGCTGGCTGTTAGGTGGAAATACCATGTATGGCTCGGGCTGCCTCCTGTCAGACTAACTGCACTCACATTCAGTGTTATGGGTGGCTGGTTTCTGTGTGTGACAGAATGGTTTAGACAGCCCTGACTGAAATTGACATGAATGCAGTGTAGTTTGCTGTAAGGTTGGGTGCTTACCCCAAATTACATTTTTTGTTATGGCTGTCTGGGAGGAGTGAATGGACTGAATGTCTGTGAGCCTGATTGGCTGCCTGCCTGCATGAATGCCCTTCTGCGTGATTGCTTGACTGAGCCTAGCTCAGCCTGAGTGCTTGGAACCAATGTGTATAACAGGGACCTCTCACTCACCAATTTCTTCAGAAGCTGAAGTTAAGGCTGAAGGAAGAAAAACTGTTCCTTGAAGCCCAGCTGGAGAAGTCTGCTGCTGCTATTTCTTCATGTAATCTGAAAGCTGTTGTGTTCCTCTGAGGCCTGATCCAGAGAGGACCTGCAAAGGGTACCTCTCCCCAAGCTCCAAGGGACCATTGTCCAAACTGCTGCTCTTCATTCAAAGTGCTCTGGAAGCCAGCCTTGTGCGCTTGCCATCTGGAGAAGGGGTCTTTATGAGTCCTGAAGAGGAGTGCCCAGACATCTCAAGTGGAAGAAGTCCATTGGTGTCACCCAGGGTCCGGAGGCGCATTTCGTGACTTCTGGAAGTCGTGGCTGCATACCGCTCAGAGGAGGGTGTACACTGGCATAGTGCTGCTGGTCGCACGCAGCTGCAAAAGTTCAAAACTGCCTAAGAACATTTCAAGGGACATTCTTGCCATCCTCACTGACCACTGTTTCCCGCCAGAGAGAGTCCAGAGTTTCTGAGTACAGAGGATGGTCCGCTGGTTGGTTTCCCGTCACCAGAAGCTAACAAAGACATCCCGAGGGGCTAGACTGGGTGAGGGTCTTTGGTCCACTCCAGTGGTCGAGTCCAGGTCACCAGAAGCCATCCAGAAGTCTGTGCTGCGGCTGCAGCACCAAAGAACCAAATGTCAGACAAATGTGTACATCTGAAACCCAACACCAAAATTGACTTATGCACCCGTCACTGCCAGAAGTCATAGAAGGCTCGGAGGGGTCTTCGTCTCAAGTACCAAGCCTTTAGAGGCCCAAAACAAGTTTCATCTTCCTAGGACTTCTAAAAGTCAGAGAAATCGTCGACCAAAGAAAGGTACCGCGAAGAGCGAAACTTCTGTACTTCAGAAAGACTTTGGTTCAATTTTTCCTCTTGGACTCAACATCCCAGTGGCTCGTTCTTCAAAAGGGGGTCCATCCTTAGAGGGAATCGTCGAGTAAAACTGAGAAACTCTACCACTTCGCCTGCCAAGGCACTAAAGGTACTGTGACGAGGATGAACATCTTCTATCATCAGGAGTCGTCCAGGGGTCCCAGAGTCATCTTGGACCCTGCTCTCCTGTGGCCTCTCAGGTACCTTGGGGTGGTAGAACCGTTTTAAAGAAAGTGTAAGGTTAATGAACATTATTGGACAGGGCTGCTTAAGACAAGATAAGTTACTCCCTAACTTTTCCATTACAGGTTGCCCATGTGGGGGGATCCTCACACAGAATTGTATATCTACTCTAAAGAAATCATTGTGCCACTGTTCATAACTAACCTGCCTTTCTTCCCTAATCTATGCTGTTACAACTCACTTAAGAATTCACATGCCTATTTAAAACTGTCTGCAATTAGTACATCTATTTCTGAATTTAAGTATTGTGTGGTACCACATATAGTATATATAGTTGCCATTCTTTGAATAAGTATTGCCAAAGTACAAAGTGTTATTATTTAAATGTATATATATTGCTGAAGCGCATTTCATATAAAGAAGCTGTGTTATCACCTTAGTGTGTGGACATTCCTTTGTGAGGGATTTGGGGAAACACTGTACTTAAGAACCAGCCTGTATCACCTCCAGAAAGTTTAAGTCTAGCTACGCGTCCATGGCTACACATTGAGAGCATTGACTGGGGTGTTCTGTGCCTTTACCTTACCATATAGAGGGCAGAAGTACAGATATCCCCTCCAATCTTTACACAAACAATTGCAGCAGGCATTATGAAAATGTCAATCTTCTGGAAATCACTTTATTTCTATTGCCAACCTGGCCAAATGGATGGCGATTCCTTTACCAAGGGATCAAGAAGGTGCTGGTGGAGGTGGTGGTGATGAGTATTACAGTAAGGTGGCATTTTATAAGAGAGAGCCAGAGGTGGAAGAGGTGGAAAAGGAGGCACCTCATGTGTTTGGCCACCGGCTAAGGATGACAAGTGCACAACGGAGGACCCTTTCTGAAATAGGCTATCAGAAAACACACCTGTGTTCCTCTGAGTATGTTAGGAAGTGGAAGAATGACCTCACTGGATTGCAATAACCTTCAATGTAATTATTTCATGTGATCAATAAGTTGCACCACAATAGTAAAACATGTATGTTGAGGCATAGCAATTTGTGGATTCTGTGCATTTGTGAATGGCCTAGGTGCATTTCAGAATGCATGGCTCTCTTTTGGCAGATTACTGGAGAAGAGCATGAAGAACGGAGGAGGAAGTACTCCACTGTTAGTACTACTACCATGGAAGGCGAGGGCCTTGTCAATCATTGACATAAGCAGGAGCTCAGGCATTGGCTCCCAAGGTTTGAGACATTAAATATCTGCAATTCAAATATTTTCAACCCCCACTAGTCTATCAAACATAACAATGTTGCATATGCCATTGGACAAACAAGTAGCACCCATACCCAGCAATACCTTAAGCTCTCAGAGCCTGTCTCACCCAACACGGACACATGTTCACCCATTACAGTCTGCAAAATGCTGTGACAGAACCATGGTAAGACAGTACAACTCACAGTATACACATATACACAGTGAACAGATCTTCAAAATTATGCCTGCCTACCACCAATGCCTTGTTCCTCCACACCTCACCAACCCACCTGTGCCCCCAGATGTACATTCAAAGAAACCAGGAAGTGGGGTTTGGGGAGTTGTGTGTTGCTTACACCTCAGTAATCATGTACCATACTACTAGTGTAAATCATATGATCAAAAGTATTCACAATATCACCAGGGTAGCAACCCTCTTGTTGAGAACCAGAAGAGGCTGCATGTATCCATCCACATGTGTCTCTACAACACTGCCATGCTCATGTATAGATAGATGGCACTGGTAATAGAGTGAAATGTTCAGAAAACCTGATCACGCACCTGCCTACAGCTATTACAGCTAGTAGTCTGATATGGTCAAAGCAAACCGGTTACCCAAAATGTGGCTATTTCCTGACAGATTAAAAGGTATCAAAATTCGATGTATGCCAGGCATGCCCAGAGCCATTAATATGCACTGACTATATAGGTGCCATCTACATTTCCAACAGCTGCCATCAAATATATTGACACTGACACAAATTGGGCACCAGCCATCAAAGGCTCGCAACCACTTGGATATTAAGATAACAAAGTGCATCAACTTGCACCACCACCACCTTCACAGGAACTACCCCTAGTGCCGTCATCACCACTGCAACAATGGGAAAATGCACTACCTTATCCCCCTCTGTCACGACTCCTATAGATGTGGCCATCTACACTGTCTCTGCTCTTGCCTCTGTCCCCTCGTCTGCAGAAACAGTCACTGCAGTTGCCCAGAAGCATTGGTACATCCAGCTACTATCCCAGAAGTGACCTGCCAAGTAGGTCCCATTAACTTCCACCCATTTGTCTGCAACTACTCCCTTGACCGCTTGACTGTTACTATCTGAGGTCCTGCACAATATTAAGCCTAGGAAGGCTGTGCCATTGGGGAGAGGAGGGGAAAATAAGCAGAGGCAGGTGCCCGGAACCATTCAGGGTTTCAGGACCCTCAGGATGAATTCCACTTTTATCACCCCTATGACAATTTATGTCATTGTTCATGATAGTGGGGGATACCCTGGAGATATTCCATGTTTAGATATCCCCAGCCATCATCACCAGCACCTTCAGTGGCTGGAAGCACACAAAACACTGCAGCATGGGGACTTGGTGCCTATTATCAATCACTTGCAGTGATGCAGAGAATCCTCATCATAGAACAGAGGTAAGCAGTAGAGAGGAGTTTGGCATCTGCAGCAGTGGTAGACTTCCATGCCCTCTTGAATGAAGAGGGATAAAACAGAGGAAGGCGAGAAGAGAAGTAGCACGGGAGCGCAGGGCGCAGCAGGAGGTAAAAGCATCCTAGACCCTCATGTGTCAGTACGTGAAGGGGAAAACTGAATCACTGCACACCAGACGTTCCCTCATGTATGGCATCTTGGAGAGTACGGAATGATCCCACACCCGTCAGGCCCTACACATGTACAACCCCAGCCTCTCTGTTTGCTGGGCTGGGAAAGTCCTATGTTACCCTATGGCCCTGCTATAGACCTCACACACTGCTTCCCCCCACCTCCCACTGCACCAGAATAGGGTAAAAAGCCACACAGGCAGTAGAGTGAACAATACCTTGGGCACATGGGTCATTTGGATTTGTTGAATGGAATATATTGTTATTCTCAAGAGAGAAGTGATTCGGATTTGGATGTGTACTGAGAATTGGGGAAGTAGGAAGTGGGTATTGGGGTAGTTAGTGCTGGGGCTTTTGGAGGTAGAATGTTGTGTTAGATAACAAATACCATAGAGGCTTGGGGGTCTTTTAAAAAAAGAATACAATGGTTTAATGCAAATTAACAGTTATGTCATGTGTGCAACACAATGTATTGAATTTAATCTCCAAGCAAAACATTTGACGTGCAAGGTTCATGCCCCTGGGGCCAAAGAATTGACAGATCAATCTATCTTTCTATCTTCAACACTCTGGACGTCCTTGCCCCTTTCATGAGAATCCATCTGAAGCCTACCTTTAAGTGCAACTCTTGGTATGACCCCTGGCTGAGAGGAAGTGGAGGGCATCAGGTGCATCTTCTGACAAACTGGCCTGCCGCCTGCTCCAGGCCTCTCTGGGGCCTCTAACAACACAGCCAAATTCTTTAAAATCTACAAAGGGCTGGCCAATCCTTCGGCAGTCTTCACCTTTCCTGTTCCCTCCCAGGCCCTCTGTTCGGCTGTAGCTTCTAACTTCAGTAATAAAACTCAGGAGACCCTGTCCTCTCACTCCTCTTATTCACCCTCTACCTCTCTTGGCCCCCTCTGGCTGCTTCTCCCTCTCCTCCTCCCTTCTCCTCTTTCTCTCTGACTACACCTGATGAGGTTTCTTGACAAGTCTGATCTATGAAAGTGTCGTCCAAACAGGGGCTCCCCTGCTCCTTCAGAACCATCAAGGACCAAATTGACACCCTCGCTTCAGCGGTGGCCAATTTCTGCAATCACTCTTTTGCCACTGGAACTTTTCCCTCTCTCCTCAAGCAATCCCTGTGCAGCCCCTCCTTTAAAAAGCCTTCTGCCGATCCAACCTCTCTGGCAAATTATTGCCCAATCTCTATCACTCCTTTCCTCGGCAAACTCCTGGAAAAGCTGCCATCTGCCAGTTTACTCTCCACACTGAATCTGTTGGTTGTCTCCATGACCATCAGTCAGGCTTCAGAGCAGCTGTTAAGACGGATTTCTGAACTCTGTCCTGGTGGCGCAGAAGTTCAGAAGGCCAACCTAATTACTTGGAACAGGGTAACCTCTGGGCAAGCCAGACCAATCAAGGTAGCGATCGCGGCGGTCAAGACTAGGTCTCAAGAGGGGTGAGGGTGACTGAAAGCCCGCAATGAGCACACAAAGCAAGAGCGCTTACAAACTACTCCAAACAGTTGTTATATCAAAAATAGATACACATTTATTTTAAGGCCTTTAAAATAATGACCGTAGCGAGAAAATCACAATATCACAATACTAAACCAACACATACCATATCAACACAATATATATACAAATACTACAGTCGTAAGCGTTAAAAGCACGAAATGTGTAATCCACCTGAAAGGGAAAGAAAACAGGCAGTGCGATAGCGCTGTAGACTCAGTTCGCTTTCAGAGGCACCTAACTGGATGGAAGTCCGAGCCCTGCGAAGAGTGGAGCCTTGTGCTCAAAGTACCTGCCACGCCGGTGCCAACGGGCAAAAGGGGAAGCTCTTCGGAGGAAGTCAGGCAGTTCAGTATAGTGCACACAGAAGAAGAACAGGTTCCGCGACTCAAGCGCAGCCTCCACAGCGAGCAGAAGCAGAGCGCGAGTACGGACAAAAAGGGGTGCTGTTATTACACAGCGGGGAAAAGCAATGGGCTACTGCAGGAGGGCGATCAGATCCTAGATATACTACTCACCGGTCCCCGAAGCAAGCAGACCCAGGCTTCTCCACGTTAGTTTCAGCAGCTGGCAGGTTCAGAAGAGTCGGGAAATGCCTCGTCGTCGTGTAGAGCAAAAAGACGTCCCGATCGGCGAAACCTGCACAGTTTGTTGCCGCAGCAGGACAACGGAGCGGCCGTGTGTATCCGAGCCAAATGTACACTCCTCCCTTCAGACTTGGGAACGCCAAGTGTACGAAGCGTGGGAGAGTGACAAGGACTCGAAATACAACACAACCTGGCAGCGGTTACAGAGCAGGACTCCCTTGTAAGCTGGTCAGTCAACTGGATGGCCCAGAGACACTTCCGAAGGCTTACTTGGCAGGAGATGATGAAGTCGCCGGGAATAGCTGTTCCTGCTATTCCAAAGGTCGAAGCACCAGTACAGGCCTTCTGGTTCGATCAAAGGAGGAAAGGGTTTCACAGGACGACAGCAGTGCAAAGGAGGATTCCTTCAGCGGGTCACCAGCGATTCCTCGGTCCAGCTTCTTGGTTGCAGGATACTTGGCTCCTGTATTCCTTCGTTCGTGAGAACTCAGGAGATCGACATGGTAGTGGTGTTTCCAGCCTCCTCTTATCCATGGTTCCCTTCGCGCCAAAACGGAGGGGAGCCAATGGGAGATCCGCTCATCAACACACATACCATACGTGGACCAATCACGGACCACGGTGGTCCCAGGCATTCACACCACCCTAGACTCTCTGGCACCCAGGATGTGTATTGGGACCAGACATCCCAGCCCACACCCTGGAGGCACACAAACGACATGTAGAAGCCCGCGAAAGCAACCACGTTTCGCGGGAAAGTACATGCCCAAATAAGGAAGGCCCCGGGTCGCCCGACCTGGGGAAGGTGAAGGGAGCAAGGCGGTCAGTGGACAGGACAAAGGAGCCTCGTGGTCTGGCCATTTTGGGAGCCAGGCCACCATTTTGGGTTCAGTGCGAAAAACGCGCTCAGAACGCCAAAAGGAGCTCAAAATAAACAAAACGATCGCTGCCACCATTCCAGTCCCTGAATGACTTGCACCGATCAAAATACCATCCTAAAAGAGTATCTAGGGCCTGTAGAAGGCTAGAGACCCAAGAGAGCTGTAACTTAGCTTACAGTGCCCTCTTGTGTCATGTTGCACTAAAGCCGCAACATGATAAAAGAAACTACGGGAAACAGCGTTCCCCGGTACTGTCTGTCTTAAGGGCATGTCAGTTTCCCCGTAAGAAAAGGAGCGAAAGCCCAGAGGAGTGCGGCAGAAGGCTGCACTTCTCTGGCAAAGTCAAGAACAACGTGAAAAACAACAGCAAAAAGTTTAGGGGTTGCCACATGGAAGGAAAATTACCTACAATTACGAAATCTTTCCTAACAGCAGCCAGAGGCATGGAAACTGCTCTCCTGAACACCTGTGAAGATCTGCTCACTAATCTCGATTCTAGCCATCCTTCTGTCCTCATCCTACTTAACCTTTCCTCTACTTTTGACACGGTCAATCATGCCATCCTGATCAATCGACTCTGTGAGAACCTGGGCATCATGTATGACCAGCCCTCCCAGGTCCAATTTGGGTCCTTTTTCTCCACCACCTCTCTCCACACGTGGTGTTCCCAAGGGCGATAATCTCTCACCCTAGCTTTTGAATCTCCACTTGGCCCCTTTGTCCCAACTTATCTCTACCTTCTCCTCTAACTTTCAGCGTTAGGCGGATGACACTCAGCTCTCTTTCAGACTCCCTTCTGCCTCCTCTGCTCTCTCGCTCATTCCTGACTGTCTATCTGCGAGTCAGGATTGGTGTGCCGCCAACAATCTTTGTCTTAATGCCAGTAAGACTGAGATCCTTCTCATTGGGACCCCTGCTACCACTTTCTCTCTCTCACTCCTTGGGCCCTCTTCCTTCACCGTGCTGTGAGGCAAACGAACTTGGTGTCTTCTTCAACTCCACGCTCTCCTCTCCTTAAATCACGGACCTTGCCAAAAAGGCCCACTACCAGCTGCACCTCCTCATAGGTATTCTTCCTTTTCTCACTTTCCCCCAGAAGCTCACAGTCTCCAGAGCCCTGGTTGGTTCTCTCAAGGCTGGACTACTGCCTTACTCTACTCTCCGCCCTCTGCAATTAATCCAGAACAGGACTGTGAGACTTGTCATTGGCCGCAAGCCCAGGGACCGTATCTCTCCAGCCCTAAAATCTCTTCACTGGCTCCCAGTGGCTACAAAGATCATGTTTAAGACCCTCTGCATCATCCACAAGGCTTTCTGAGGCCGGGGCCCACACTACATCCAACTCTCCCTTCCAAAACACCTTCCTTCTTGAGTCCTTCGCTCAGCTACCTCTAACTCTCTGAGGGTCAGACGGTTCTCCAGGCAGAGAGTGGGGGGTAGATCTCTTTCCTCTGCAGGTGCCCCCCTCTGGAAGGACCTCCCTGCCCCTCTTAAACTTGAGCCGGATCACCTGAAGTTCCGGAAGCAGCTCAAGACCTCCCTTTTCTCCCTTTCTCTCTCTCTCTCTGCCCTGCTGACCTACCTGTCTGCTGCGCTGACTGGTGGCCTGGCTACCCTCAGAGTCTCATTTGGGTACCGGGCTCCTCCATGACCGGCTGCCCCAGCACTGCCTCCGGGCCTACCGTGCACTTAGGGGCTGTAACTGTAACCCTTCAGTCCCCTGCCTCCTTGCACTTACCCAGAGCCACGGTGCCCTGGCTGCAATTACTCAGAACAATGCTTCCCTGGTTGCACTTCCCCCTTTCCCTCTCCCTGGCACTTCCCCCTTCTCCCTACGCCCCCTGCACTTTGCCTTTCGCGCTTGCACGATCTGAATAACACAAGGCCTAGTAAGATCGTTTGTTTTGTCCTCCCTCTGTCTTCCCTCCCTTGTCTGGTCGCACCTAGAAACAATTGTGTAAAGACAGGCGAGTTATAAATGACTTATTATATTATATCATGTTTTCATTTATCTCATAAAACTGCACTAAAGCAATGTTTTTTGAAAAGACTATATTAAAGAATTGTTGAAATGAGGCTACATTAAAAACACCCCCTTCCAATTGTGGCGAGATTGTATTAATGGCGATTAGCAGAGATACGCAAATACACATAGAAGTATGAATCCAGTTTAATACTTATCATCATAAAGGCCCAACATTTTCCGGTGGCATGAATTATGTGAACATTAAACCACTGTTCGTTTTCAGGCAGAAATATGAATGTATGTTAACCTGAGTGAAACATTTTTCTCACGGCCACAATAAAAATGCCTGCAAGAAGCTGCAACCTTGCACATCTCAGCCATAGGCTTGTGTGACGAAGAAACATTTTGCATACATAGTTCACATGAATTGACAGTTTTGTGAATGAACAATATGTTAAAAAGTACATTTACAGATGTTTAGATTAATTTTGTGGAGCAGCTTGTTCTTGAGTTGCATGTGTTGATGTAATGTAAAGTTGCGAAGCTCAAAATCATAATCCTCATTCATTTATGCAAAACATTTTGAAATGTGCAGACAGGCCTGATCTTAAACTTGTGAGTGGATAGTGTGACAAGGCCGTCTACCTGACCTCATCACGAGGGGATAGGAACCCCTCTCAACCTTGGGTAGGAGGCCTTCCATGGTAGAAGCCAGAGCAAGTCCTATCCCGTAGGGGGATGGTGGCAGTTGAGAGCGCCCTAACTTCTATCCCCTCCCCAAGTATCAGTTTCTATAGAGGAAGTACCCACTTGCATTACCCATGCCTCGTGACAATAATGGAGGCCAAAATGCCCTCTGGCTTTTCTAGACCCTAACAAAATGCTGCCACAATATGGAGAGACAAGCAGAGAGAGCACAACCCACCAATACCAAAGTGTTGCTACATTTCGTTGCTGGAATCGCTGAACTGGCAATCAGAGAGAGAGGTGCAGCAGAAGAAGAAGCAGAGAGCTTATGCGACTGCCTGACATGCCGCGCACTGGAACCCAGTGCCAGCACGCGCAGCTGTGAAGCCAGTGCAGTCACCTTGGACCACCAGTGGCTTACATTGAAGCGGCAATCACAAGACAATACTTTTTATGCTGTTATGTTATGTTACTTTGCATTCATATAGCGACTTATGTACCATTGGAATGGTCTCAAGGCGTTGGTAGGTTGAACGCCCTCGGGAACCGAAGTTCAAGTCAGTAGAGAGAATAGAGAGAGTCATAAGGTGCGTTTGAGCACTGGATATGTGTGCAGCTGGGGTGGCATTCGTGTTTTAGCTGCTTCTTAATGGTAGGTGTGGTGGTTGAGAGATCATGGGTATGTGTTCATTCTGGCAGGTTGTTATCCAGACCGATTCTGGCTGCATTAGGCCTGAGGAGAACGCCCAGGTTTGAGGGTGCGTAACCAGCAGTGTTTAGTTAGGGTGATGGGCAGTATGAGGCAAATGATGGTATGAGAACAGCTATACCGAATGGTGTCATAGTATCGCTGTGTTCTAGTTGAGTGGTGGTGTTAAGAAGAGAGTAAGCGGGGAGATGTGATATGTTGGTTTACCTTAGGAGCTTGAGATCGACCCCACTCCAATGGTTCCATGTACTCCATCCGTTCCATGAACTCCGAACTGTTCCATGTATTACAGCCGTTTTAAGCACTCAGAATCATTCCATTCTATGCACTCCAATTCGTTCCATGTACTCCAATCCGTTCCATGCTCTCCAATCTGTTCCATGCACTCCGATCCGTTCCATGCACTCCAATCCGTTCCATGCACTCCAATCCGTTCCGTGCACTCAATCCGTTCCATGCACTCCAATCCGTTCCATGCACTCCAATCCGTTCTATGCACTCCAATCCGTTCCATGCACTCCAAGCCATCTTATGCACTCCAACCATTTTATGCACTGGTCCTTTCATTCATTCTACCCACGTTACCTTTCTCCAAGCATCATCCTTCCACATACGTCATCTTCATCATTTCCATCCACTTCACTGGTTCCAGCCATTTTACATGTTCCATCCACTTCACCCATTCCTCCACATCACCGGTTCCACCTCCTTCACCGGTTCCACCCAGTTCACTTGTTCCTGACACATCACCTGTTTCATTCCCCTACTTCATCCGTCCTACCATTTCACCCGTTCCACCCACTTCATCCATTCTACACCAGGTCATCCGTTCAATCCACATTCTTCGCCCTTTCCATCCGCGTACTTCACGCGTTTCTTCCACATATTTCACCCGTTCCAACCACATACTTTGCCCGTTCCATCCACATACTTCACACGTTCCATCCACATACTTCATCTGTTCCATCTACATACTTAATCCGTTCCATCTACATTTTTTCGCCCGTTCCATCCACATACTTCAACCGTTCCATCCACATACTTCACGCATTCCATCCACATCCATCCACATACTTCACCTTTTCCATCTAGATACTTCACCCTTTCCGTCCGCATATTCCACCTATTTCACCCTGTTCACCCCCAACACTTTGTTCATGCGTTCCACCCAGTTCATCCGTTCCACCCAGTTCATCTGCTCCACATTCTCATCCGCTCCATGCCCTCATTCATTCTGCGCTCTCATCCGCTCTACGTTCTCATCCGTTCTACACACTCATCCATTCTACGCACTCATCCGCTCTATGCACTCATCCGCTCTACACACTAACCCGCTCTACGCACTCACCCACTCTATGCACTCATCTGCTCTACACGCTAATCTGCTCTATGCACTCATCCGCTCTGCGCACTCATCCGCTCTGCGCACTCATCTGCTCTGCGCATTCATCCACTCTACGCACTCATCCGCTCTATGCATTCATCGGCTCTATGCACTCATCCGCTCTAGGCACTCATCCGCTCTACGCACTCATCCACTCTACGCACTCATCGGGCCTAGGCACTCATCTGCTCTATGCACTTATCTGCTCTACGCATTCATCCGCTCCACGCACTCATCCACTCTACCTACTCATCCGCTCTACGCATTCACCGGCTCTATGCACTCATGCGCTCTACGCACTCATCCTCTCCACGCACTTATCCGCTCTACGCATTCATCTGCTCTACACACTCATCCGCTCCACGCGCTCATCTGCTCCACATGCTCATCCGCTCTACACACTCATCCGCTCTACACACTCATCCGCTCTATGCACTCCTCCACTCTACGCACTCATCTGCTCTACGCGCTTCATCCACTCCACCGACTTCACCCGCTCCACTCACTTCGTTCATTCATCCTGCATTATCGGTTCAGCCCATGTCACTTGTCGCACGCACTCGGCCCGTTCCGTGCTCTCCGTCTGTCCCATGCACTACACCCATCTCATGTACTCGAATTGTCTATTCAGTACTTTCATTTATACCATGCATTCTTACATTCCATGCCTTCAGTCAGTGCACTCATCCGTCTCTTGTATTCATCTTTCTATCCTCTTCACTTTATTCCTTTCGTCCATTTTGTTCCTTTCGTCCATTTCAATCATTTCATCCATTTCATTAATTTCGACCGCTTTACTGCTTTCGTACAATTTATTCTTTTATCCACTTCACTGCTTTGGTCTACGTTACTCATTCTATTCTGTTTGTCCTTTTTAGTTTACATTGGAGGTTATTAGTTTTCGATTTCTCACATGGATCTTGGGGTTGTATTGTTATTTGTTTTATTGTTATTTATGATCTAATAGTTTGGGTTAGTTGAGTTGTTGTTGTCCACTTTAATCCTCATGCCCACATTGATCCTCTTGTCCATTACATTTATTTCGTCCATTTAATTAATTACTGCTACTTTACTGCTCTCGTACAGCTTATTCTTTTGATCTACTTTACAGGTTTGATCCTTTTTATTCATTCTATTTTGTTTGTTCTTTTTAGCTACCCAATAGAGGTTATTAATTTCGATTTCTCGTTCAGATCATGATGCAGCATTGCTATTTATGATCTAGCATCTGGGCAAAAGTAATTGAAGTGCTGTTATCCAGTTTGAGTTAGTTTGAATTTGGGGTTGGTTTTAGGGGAAGAGCCAAGTTTTCAGTAATTTGCGGAAATACATGAGGTTTTCGGTGAGTCAGATGCAGCGTGGGAGTGCGTTCCACAGGGTGGGGGCCAAGGCTGAGAATGATGATCCACCTAACCTGACTGAGTTTGTTTTTGGTATGACTAGGTGGCCGGCTGAGCTTGATCTTAGTGTGGAATCAGAAAAATACAATATTAAGGCTTTTACACCATGCAAAAGGAAAATACACCGACACGGGCTTGTAAAGATTCCCAGAATCTTTATTACAAAACTGAACAGTTACAAAACAAAGTACCCAAATAGCTATTTGGCCGTCAATACATCACAGAGACTACCAGCAGGGTTCATTGTGAGCAGGATTTGTTAGCTGGACATCAGCGTATTTATACATTTTCGTTATAACGATGTCCAGCCTCTTTCAAGTTAATCATCTACTGTGCTAGGGTCACGCCAGGTTCGTTCCTAATTTACATATCTCGTGCATGCGGTATACTTTTTAATAAATTTACTAACAAACATTATTATTCTCTAAGTTTATCTTTACACATTACTTTTATACAGATTCAAACAAATGTTTTGCATGTCGTATTTGGATAGCGTTATTGTTCTTGTATACTTGTAGGTTAACATCGCTGATTCAAGTAATCCCCTGATCCCGAGGTCAACAAAGGACAAGGTCTACATGACCCTAACATGTAGCCTGAAGGCAGGTTGGACATTAACTCTCCTACAGGGGTTGAAGAGGTTAAGGCAAGAACAAGAGCACATGAGACGGCCATTTTAGACCACAGGGTGACTTTGTACAATAAACTAAAATGACGGCTCTAACCTAAAATGGAGGCTTGATTCACTTAAGGTCACGACCTTGTAATACGAATTTCCTCGCAAAGCGACTGGGCATAGGCCAACATATACAATGAGGACGCAACAATATTATATCAGTTCTAACATTAGGGTACGTGCAGGGTGACAGGGTTTTAGTTTGTCTTGAAGATATTGAGGTCCGGTTTTATGCAGTGCTCGGTGAGAAATGCATAAGGTTTTGAAGGTTACCCTTCGGGCAACCGGAAGCCAGTGCTAGCACAAACTTGGACACTGTGCAGCTGTGGTTGCTGCCTCGAAGTGGCCTTGCATGGAGATAAGGGGCAGGGCTTCACCAGCTATTTGAAAGTTGTTCTGTATGTAACACCTTTGGGCAGAGAAGACAGGGCCAGATTGTCAAGTAATCCAATGGGAGAAGTAGGGGAATGTTTCTGCCTTTTTTCAGTCTGCTACCCTTATCCCACAGAAACACCTTCACCCACAGGAGCAACACCTCCACGGCTCCAAACTCAAAGCAAACCTCCTCACTGAGGTCCATATAAAACACATATGCTGCACTCTCTGCTCCTATCAAGAGTGGAAGGGTAAGCTGATAGTACTGTTGATCAGAAAAGCAAAGTTCTTCTGCAGTGATGCCTAGAAAGACAAATAATAAGAGAAATAATTATCATCTCTGTTCTGTCAGCAGTCGCAAGAAAAGGGGATTATATCGACTAAACATGGCGGCTAAATAGGGCAGTGGTCATCAATACCAACGCACATAACAGAAAAACAATGATCAGATATCTAGTCAGAGCATTCTGAAAACCTTTTTGTCCTTGTGCTGACAAAATTAAATATATCATGAAGATCTGTCTCCTGGCTAAGACCTCTTTCCAACCTTCACTTTTTGGTGGGTACTGTGAGTCTCACTATGTGGGAGTGTATATACTGAGACATGTGTCCCTTGCTTGCTGCACCAGAGGGATCAAGCTGCACCTCACTGATGACACAAAACAAGGCTAAAACATGTATCGGGTTGCTTCAGTTTCTGTGCAGGAGGGATATGGCCTAGAGGTTTACGTTGAGCTGCTCCAATTGATGATATGACTCCCCATCGCTAATGGTGCAGATTAGCTCAAAACATGGAACGGAAGCTGCCAAGAGCAATGCCATGGGTTGTTGAGACGTAAGGAAAAGTGATTTTAGGATCTCTGGGTTGATAGTTTCCTGATATACATAAAGTAGCTCATATGTCGGGTTTGTTGCCCACTTAATTAATGTGGTTTAATAGCTATTAATGGTGCATGTATTCTCTTCGGTGCCCCTGAGAAGGATTTTTTTTTTTATCTTTTATTTACATAATATCCATCACAAATCACGAAACTATCACCATAAAACAGTCAAAACATTGCAAGAAAAGAAAAGCACAGTATTTTACATAAAACTATGAACAGGGCGATATTCTTAATACACTAAATCCCCCAGCAAATCAATTACATCTCTGAATTACCCACCCACCCAACAAGTACAATGCCAAGTTAAAATAACTGTAGAAATCTACCCCAAATTTTCACAAACAAACCAAATTTACCAAGTCTCCTATAAAGCACCCTCTCCACATTTGCCAATTCATGCATCTCAGACAACCATGTCTCAATATTCAACGTCAAAGCATTCTTCCAGTTCTGCAATATAATCTTCTTACCAATCATTGCCCCTCTGAACAACCACTTCTTCTCACTCTGATGGAGACCATCCAAAGGCTCATCGCTCCCCAATATGACCACACTAAAGTCCAGGACAAGTAGACCAACAATCACCTCACCACATACCAGTCTGATCTCACCCCAGAGCAGTCTCACCAGTCTACAATCCCACAGTAGATGTTGCAGCGTACCAATCTCGCACAACAATCTCCAGCATTCTGCACTCTACAGCATCCCTCTTTTACACATTTGCTCTGGTGTCCAATAAATTCGATTTAGAATCTGTATCCGTCTCGACCTCTCTGTGAGTCCCAGTGAGCACAATTTCACATTCATACACATTCGTTGCCACAACTCCTCTGTGATATCCAACCCGATCCTCCTGCCCCACTCCTCCCTTAAAGAGTAATTTCCTTGATAATGTGATACAATCACTTTATACAGGTGACTGGCCAGTCCCCCTTTCCGACCCAACTGAGTTCCACGTAAACAGATTGAAATCAATTTTCTTCTCAAAGTCCACATGACCTATCGCACGTTTAAGATTCACAAAATCAGATGCTCTGAAGTTTCTATGCCAAGTTATTGCTGCAATTCCCTCGCAGTCATCCAGTGACCATCTTTAAACAAATCAGCCACCCACCGCACCCACCCAAAAACCAATCTGCCCAAAAGATCACCTCCTGAGAAGGATTTTGTAGCAGATTTTATTCTTCACTTTTTCGGTTCCAGGTCAGCGCATTGTAACGGTTTATTGAGAAGACACCCACAACACGGGAGTTCCTTCCTCCCCACTCACATGGTTATGGAACAAACTGTTTAACAGATACTTTTTTCAGAAACATATCGTGCCCTTTGGATCCCTCTCCCCTGAGCTAACAATGAGCCAAGAACCAGGCCGATGTATGGGAAATATATTGGTATTTATTTAAATAAAAGTAATCGCAATAGAAATTAGCACGAAAATGTCAAAAAACACTTTATCTGTGGCGCATCACAATCCACTTCTGTGAGCATAAATAAATCACAAAAGTTAGTTAAAAAGAACACAATCACAATTCTTCACTTTCTGCAAATTTCACTTCACAAAATAATTACACTGATCAATAACAAAGGCACTTATGTAATGTTGCACGATTTTGATTTTCCTTGCAGGCTTAAAAGGCTAGCAGTAGGATTTCAAGATTGTAAAATACATATGGCAATTTAATATAAACACAGAGTGATTTATTGCTTTGTTTTTCATACCCACCCTTTCTTTGGTCTATGTTGGGAAGTCAGACAGAAACATTGGAATGCTTTGGGGAGTTTTGTATTTCAGACACAACTTACTGAAAGCCTTGTGTTGGGGACACTGGATAAAAAGTTTGGACTGATTTAAGAACAAAGACACCCCTCTTCCTTAAGAAGTCAGGGCCTGCTGGATAACAAGGATTACCCAATTAATTTATAGGCTACAGTTTTCAGCACACACTCAGAAGTGAGCTTTGTTAATTTTGAATTTTAACAAAGTTCACGCGTAGTGTTCTGCCAAATGGGGAATTAATTAATTAATATTTTTGGTTAAAAAGGCTAAGGATCTACACAGTTTTGCCCCCACACACTATAAAGGGAAATTATTCCAGGCAAGCAGACTCACCCAGAGGTTTCCAGAGATCAGTTCTACTTACATATCAAGTCTCTGTTTAAGGTTCAGGAAAGCCAGCTGCATCTCAGGACACTCTGGAAAGATATGGAAGAGGTCTGGTCAGTCCACTCTCAAAGATGGCCTCCCGCTCTCGACCATCGGACCTAGGCAGCTTTGAGACCTTCCTAGAAATAGATATCTCCACCCAGATGCACTCTCAGCAATCTCTTCCTGTGTCTCCTTACAGCTGTCAGATAGTAAATTTCAGCAGCCTTCCAGATGGTATGTCTCTTGTCTGTCTGTTCCTGTCTACCTTTTTCTCTTTTTTCTGTCTCTCTGTCCTAGTACAGTCCCCCTTATATAGCAGCAATGACTCCACCAATTTTACAATCTTGGGGACGTACCCTGCAATAATCTCTGCCACTAGGATTGGACAGTTACCCTTCTCACTCTCCACTAAAATCCAGCCTCCAAGTCAGGATTAGTATAAGGGTCTGGAGAAACATATGGCAATTCCCATTTGTCATCGCCCTTTGTTCTCCTTTCAACTTTTTGGCAAAAACTAGTTATGTATCACAACTTCATAATGTTACTAGCAACTGCCATACTAAACAGATTTTCTGTTTCAGCTAATCATGGGGAATTAGATAAGCCAACTACCAAATTCGTATCATGCAGCACAGACATGTGGCATCTTTCTGCTGTTTCCATAAAAAGCACAACAGTTATGAATATGTCAGTTATTAAGCAAATCCCTAATTTCATTTTCCACTTGCTCACCAACCATTTGGACCATGTTTAGATCTGCCACAAACTCATCTTAGAAAGCCATTACAGTTCCATGAGTCGCACATGGATGAATTGTATATCCCCACAATCGTCTGGCAATTACATAAAAAATGGTACATAGATGAAATCCATCCGCCTTATGGTGGCTGAGTAATAGGCCTAAATGATAATAGTCCTTTTAAATTAATTGTGAATCTTCATGTGGGACAAATAGCCCTGACTCCTGCCTTCCGGCCATTTGTTTTCACTCGATCAGCCTGTGCCCACATTTCTTTTTATCAATCTCCTTTGTGTTGGAAGTTTGCTCTTTGAAGTGGGTACCGCCATTTTCACACATATTAGTTGTGCTCCAGCCACGGGTGAATTTTTCTTGAAGTCAATGTTTGTAGAGCCAGCAGGTCTGGAGAACACTGAATTTCAACACCTTTAGCAGGAAATTGTATTGTGGTTGTTCATTAGATGGAAGATGTGACATCCAGGCTGAGAGTAGGAGTTTTCCTTGTGAAGTTTTGCCCAGAGCCAGAAAAAGTGTCTGCCTTGGCTGACATTTCCATGAAGACAAAGTGGCACTTCAAATGTCACTGGAGTTATGGTAGGTGAAACATAATATACATTGCTTTTGGTCAACCCGCACATCAGGTTTTGTTTTCCTGACAATTTTCGGTGAGCAGTGATATTTTTTTCACTTTTACTTTTTAAAACGGTTTTTGTTTGCAAACACATGTGCAGGTCATTTTTGTTTTCAATATTTAAAAATCCTGTTTTCCATGTGACACAGATCTTTGATTCCTCCTTCTTTTGTAAATTAAAATGCTGCTTATCCATTGGTAATGACAGGTAGGCCCCTTTCCACATGGCTCTTTAATTGTACTTGAAAAACAAATCAAAGACCAGGCAGTTTTTGTTTCAGTGTTTCAAATCCTCCCATTAATGTGAAAGGGACTACTGTTTAGGGCCTTTATTTTTATTTATTTTTAATTTTATTGGTTTAAATCAAACCTTTAAAATATTACACAGACAAACAAAACAAAACAAAAGTACAACCAACTCCGGTGTCCTTATCATTGCCCCCAACTAGGCCGCCACCCTTCTCCCCACACAATCAGACAGAACTCATCGCCCGAATTCCCTCTTAACGAACGTCCTTGAGAGTTCTCAACTCCTTTTAGCAGACTCATTGTTGTCCTGGATTCTCTTTCAATTTATCGTCTATGATGGCCAAAAAGGAGGTCAGGGGCAAGATTAATTTCATATCCAGTCCATTCCACATTCTCAGCCACCACTCCTCTGCACTCGCAGACTGATTATCATTGTACCATCGACCCCGATGAATTGATCTAACATCCTTCAACGCTGAGCAGAAAAGGACTAGTTGTCTGAGGGACTCTAGCTCCTTGTTACAAAAGCGACAGGTAGAGTTTAGTCCCGCATTACAAGCTCAATGACTGGTTCGCTCTTTAGTTCTCAGTGCATTCAGCCAGAACAGCATAAATAGTCTTCTAGCATTCGAATTTGGAAAGCGAGTCAGATATTTTTGAAGGATGTTATACCTTCTTGCTTCAGCAGGAGAATCTGTCATCGCATTGGCCGCCAAACACTCTCGACATGTATTTTTCCAGTAAGCACGCCATAATAACACTTTGGCAGCCGTTGGATTAGTGTGGAGAGTTTTTAAGCTGATGTTATTTATTGCCAAAAGGTCTTCACAACGTTTTATCCATTGGGAGAGAATATCTGGGCCTCCTGATGCAGCGTTGTGAAGTATCTGGAATTGAAATATTCCTTCTTCTGCTCTCGTTTTTCGAAATAATGCTAGTTGATTCCAGCATATCCTTGCATGTAATGAAATTAAGGCTAATTCATACCGAATGCAAGCAGTTGCGATTCCAGGTGGTAAGTTTAGGGTCTTAGACCAGAACATATGTTCTAGTGAGCTCCACTGTGTAGACGGGCAGCCAAAAGCATTTTCCGCGCCGTAAGCCAGAATCGGCACGACTTTTTGTTCGTAAAAATTGCGTAATGGTTGCACTGAAAATTGCCCATATTTTTTATGTATCACTAGGCCCTGGCAGGCCAACTGGCCACATTTTCTTTTTGAGTCGGCCACCCAAGGCTCATCGCAGATACTAGAGTTTAGTGTCATGCCAAGGTATTTTACACTTTTTGATATCTGCATGTTTCTCTTGATTTAGAGACCACACATACTTTGAGTCCCTTGATTTATGACTTGTTTTCAAGTTCTCGAACACCAGTATTTCTGTCTTGGACTTATTGATCTTCAAATTATTCTGGCAGACGTATTTCTGTACAGCTTCAAGTTTATGTTGGAGACCAATCAGTGTTAAATCTAGGATTACTAAGTCATCTGCGTACAACAGCCAGCTTACCTTCGATGCATTGAGTTTAGGTGGAAAGGATCTCACTGATTGAATCGCGGCACCGATATCAGAGATAAATAGGCTGAAAATCGCAGCTGCTAGCGGGCAACCCTGCTTAACTCCTTTCGATGTCTTAATTTGAGTTGATAACGTCCCTGATGAATCCAACCGAATGGCAATTGAAGTATTTGTGTGAAGTTCTTTGGTTGCCGCAAGTAAGTCAACCGGGCAACTCCACAATTCCAATTTTTGCCACAACAGTTCACGGTAAATCATATCAAAAGCCATCGAAAAGTCCACAAAAGCAAGATACACTCTCGTGTTTGTTCTCAGGGCTTCCATTTTCAGCAGATTTAAAACCAGCAGGTTCAGAGAGCACCCGACAAATTTCACAAAACCTGCTTGTCGTTCATCCACTCTTTTCATTGTTTTAGCCCAATTGGTCAATTTTACTTGCAGGAGAGATGCAAAAATCTTGCCCAGAACATCAAGCAAGGCCACCGGGCGATAGTTTTTTGGTGATGCTCTGTTACCCTTCTTAAAAATTGGCACTATTATACCAGTCTTCCATGAGGCTGGCACTTGCTTTTGCAAATTGATTCTCACAAATAAATCAAAGCACATATCAGCCCATAGATCAGGAAACTGTTTGATCATACAGTTAGACAACCCATCGTGGCCGGGTGCCTGAGAGTTTTTTGCTCTCACAATTACCTCTCGGATATCATCCTTAAGGAAATGTAAATTCCATGATGTTATATTAGTAGTTGACACGATTGGAGCAAAGTCTTTAAAGTATAGGGCTGTAAAATGCTTAACCCACTCTATTTCTAGAACTGGGCACGCTTGCAAGGCCACTTGCGAGGTTTCCATGCAGTTGATAGTTTGCCAAAACTCGCCACTGTTCTTATTCCTGAGGATCTTCATCATTGCTTCAGCATCGTTTTGATGTAATACGACTCGATGACTTTTAATCCAGTTTTTGTACGCTTGTTTGACTACTTTGTTTTTTGCTGCTATTTCATTCTTTGGGCCCTGATTATTTTTTCAAATCTCAGCTCTCATCGATCTTTTCCGTTGTTTTATCATAAGATCAAAGCTATGTTTTTTCACAAATTACTGATTTTTAAGACCAAGACTTTTACTTTTGTACTGTGACAAAATTGGCATGTATTCAATCTCTTCCGTCGTTGACTTGAACTGATTACATATCTTAGCCACATCTTGTTCTTCCAGCTTTAAGTGAAGACGATTTGTTTCCACTAAAACTTTGGTGTTCCACTTTTTGCATTGCGGACCTCGAGTGTCATGGAATCTAAGTTCCAACATTTCGTGGTCACTATTGATCATAGAGCAAATTTTCATGGTCTTTATTTTTCCATGCAGCATATCGGAAACAAAAATGTAATCAATGATGGAGCTTTGACCTTCTCGTTGCCATGTGGGTTTAGCCGGTACATCACCTTGCGTGCGGCCATTTAGCATAGCGAGCCCTCTCACTTCCATCTCTTCTAACCATAATTCTGATAAGCGACCTTTGATGGAATTCTGAGGAATGAAAAAATCGATGTTTAGGTCGCCGCAAACTATCACCGCACTTCCACTACTTGATTCTAACAAGTTATCAAGGATTGCGGTGATCTGGTCGATGAACGGAAGTGGACCAGTCCGTTGGTGATTCCAATATAAATTAATAATATGGATCACATCACAAGGGTTAGAAGCGGCAGCAATTTTACGTATCTCACAAACTTGAATGAAGGCAGTGTAGTTCACTGAGTTATGCAGCCGGTAACCCGACGATCTTTTAATCATTGTCAAGAGACCTGCTACTGGACGTCCCTTCTCGGCATTAATAGCTGGATTTAATGCACACTCATAGTCTGTGATTGTTGGTAGTTCACACATCCAGGTTTCCTGTAAACAGATCAGTTGTAAGTCCTGTGCCTAGTTGTTGTTTAAAAGATGTAAATAACCATGCGTGTTCCATGAGGCAAAGGAACATTCCTGCTCTGCAGTGGGTTTCGGGCATTAGCTGTTCGTGTTTACATTCAGTGCCGCGGCCATCCAATTCCAGTCTTCCACCAGAGTGGGTTCCCTTTGGTTATTTGTTTTTGACAAAAATGACTTTCCAAGTTGTATCTCATTTTCTATGGTAATTTTGATTTTCTCCATTGGATCTGTTCTGATCCGCGTCTCCTTATCAACTGCCACAAAGCCTTGGGGCGGGAGAGGGAATAATTGGGCATTGCAAGGGAGACCTTTCTGGTCAGATTGGAGTTGCCAGTTTTGCTCTCTTTGATCCACTTTTCTCACTTCCTCAGATAATTTTGAAGTGCACTTTCTAGGGAATCAAGTGTCACCTAGATGATTTACCATCTCTTCTTTTTCATGTTGTTCCGGGTCTCTCACTATATATGTGTCAAAGCCCATTGACAGCAGCTCTTCATTCGCATCCAAAATTACGTTTGCGATTAAGTTGGAATTTAAATGTAAAATCACCTTATCAGTGCACAATTCCTCTGGAAATTCAATTATTATCAGATCTTTCGACTCCAGAGAGCGAAGACGAGGTACATGGTGAAGCAATTTTAGCACATTTGATCGGTTCAAAATGAGTTTGTCCGTGCCCTCCAATCGCTCAAGCATTAATTTGATTAGCAATGACGGCTCTAATTTTCTTGCAGCAAGCAGCAATGTCTTATTTTTCAAATTTTGCACCGACAATGCAGCCTTATGAAAGACCGATTTCTGAAACTTAACTGCTTTAGCATCAAGAATTGCAGTTGTCTCCGGACTTATTTCTTTTTCGACATACGCCCCATTTAAAACACCCTGGCAGAGATTTTCAGATTCTTGAGACTTCTGTTGGCCTTGTAACCTTTGTCTTTCTCTTTTCTCTTGAAGTGTAACAAATACCGGACTCCTCTGCCCTCTGCTCACATCATAATCCTCAGCAACCTGTGGAATAATCTCGCACACTCTGTCTTTGGCTACTCGGGAGGGGCAAGTTGGTGGAATTTCACGCTTCTGTGGCTCCATCGGAGTACACCTTTGTTTCTCCGATGAAGTGATCTTAGGGACACTGTTAGGATTTGTGTCTAATGAGGATGCAGCAGCGTCTTGAGAGACACATATTTCAGCAACGGCTTTATTCACTTCATCATCAGGATCAATCTTGTCTTCATAAACTGACAAGTCCATTAGTTCTGCTTGTATAGCTAAGTGCTCAACATTTGGCGGACTCTCTGTCGCCTTAGACTTTGGCTCTTCAGGTTCATGATGAACAGTTTGAGTCTCCTTAATTGTGTCCGCTAATTTCAAGCTAGTAGAAATAGCCTTGTCAACTAATTGGAAAATATTTAAATTCCGCAAAAATTTTCGTGCTCCTTTTTGTTGCGATTTTTTCCTGGTTGGCAAGTTCTTTTGCTTTTTCATTTGCGGATGACATAACTTTCTGCCAGCGGATAAAGACGGTTGCACTTCAGTGTCCGAGCTTCCAAAGATGGGAAACATGCCTGCGGGCTTTAGAGGCGCCACTGCCACAAGTTGCGGCTCAGGGGCCAAGTCTGTAATTTTCTGAAGTGGAGATGAGCCAGAGGCCATTTGAGAGTCCACTAAGGCTGGATTAGATGCATTTTTTGCTTGCAAAAAAGCTGTGTTGAATGAAATGTCAAGGGAAGTTATTTGACAAACGTTTTTAGAACAAGGTTCAATAACAGTCGCTTGCTTTTGCACCTCGATTTCCGACAGAATCGAACTGTCCCTAGGCGCTTCATGTGAGATGTCAATCACTTCCTTTATTAAGCCTCCAGATAACTTACTATCCTGGAGGACTTGCTTCTGTGGTTGTGCGGGGTGTTGATGACGAGTCGGCATCTTGGCCAACGGTGAAGAACTTACAAGGGCGTTTGCATTGGAGGCTAAAGCTTCACTTCCCGAAACTTTTAAGTTATCGTCACTCAACAGATCTTCTCTTTTTTTAGTTGTATGTGATTTATGAAATAAAGACAAGGCTTCCTTTGCAACCTCTGCAAATAATTTTTGGTCAATCATGTCGTTCTTTTTAGCCTCCTTAACTGCTAGGATGCCACCCAGAACTTGATAAGACACTTCTTCTTGTTTGTGTCTATCCATCTCCTGCATTGTTTCTAGATGCATCAATTTTGAATTCATCATGGCTAGTAACGTAGTGACATCCTTTACGTTGTCGCTCAGAGTTTCATATAAATTGGTGAAGGGTGTCATAGAAATTGCCATTGCGGATGTAAGTGCCATTAAAAGTTTGTTTGAAGGCACATGAAAACATGGAGCGGACCGCTCTTCTAATACTCTCCCCTGGGACTCAAATGCAGATCACCTACCACAAGCCCCTTTCCTCCTTATCTTTGGAAAGGGACGTTCACCGATCGAGGAGTCTGTCATTTCAGAGTCATCAGACGTCGCTACACAAGCTGAGCTTTCACTTGTGCGGAGATGGTGCCTCTTATTATTGGACTGACTGGTCTTATGTGGAATCGGCACTCTTTTCTGAGAGTCTGCCACGTTTCCCTCTTGAGATTGATCAAACCTATCAGGAGATTCATCAGCGTGTGTTTAGCTTCTTTTGTAATGACTAGATCCCCATATATCATGATTTAAATCAGTGACACTCGTACAGGTTCTTTTCTGAGGGGCCTTCGAAGATAACTCATCAGTTGGGGTAGATACAGATAACTGATTACAAGATCTAGATTTGTTTAAACTGATCAAATTTTGTAAAACGGCAGAAACTACCTCTAGCGAATTTCTTTTATCATTATCCACAGAAGCAGTTTCTTTTACATTTTGAGAGTTCTGAATCGATTCCTTATGCCAGTCTGTGATCACACTAGAATCCTTAAAGGGGGTCTCAATAAGCTGTGGGATGTGGTTAGGAATCGTATCGTTTTGAGAGGCAGCAAGAGATTCACACTTAATGACATTTGACAAACAAATCGGTGAAATAAGAGGCACAGAGGTTGAACTCACGGCATTGGTAACGACCAACCCAGGGCCGTCTCTCCCACTGGGCACCCCCGTAGTGCACTCAGGGCGAGCAAACGCGACAGTGCCCACCGCTACGTTCGCCAGGACCCCCAGCCGCTGCACTAGCCCTGGAGCTCCAGTGTGCCCCACACTGCGAGGTGCTTCAGCCGCGGCTGACGGCCACGCCCCCCGGGCCAGCCCACCGTCATCGGCGTGCACCGCGGCAAGGGAGCCTGAAGCATCCTCGAGCCGCCGGGCCACTGTAGTTTCCTCGAATACCGGCACGACACCCACCGAGCCGGCGACCCTCGCCGCACACAACGACGGCGGCATGGCAGCCCTATCAATCAGCACATCATGGTTAGTCTTACTAGTCTCACAAGTCGTTTTGATACTGATGTTGGCCATCTTCACTTCATTTAATATCGTTGTAACCATACACCCCCCTCCCTCCACCTGTTGCACTCGGAGAAGAGGAGTGGATGGGGGGGCTGGGGTGGGTAGATTGAATTCTATCAGCGCAGGAGGTGCAGGAGACGATATAGAGATCCGCTTAACGGACAAACCATCCTCCACAGATTGCAAGGGTTCGAACACCTCTTCCGACGGCATAACCGCAGAATCTTCAGATAAGTCAATATTATCAGTTAACGACCCACATGAAAAATATTGACTCACTTTTTTGTTTCTCAAATTGTTTGTCTGTATCGTGTCAGTATTGGCTGTTTGTCTTACTTGGGCTCTAGTCCTTCGTATCACCTTAGAAGTACATAGATTAGCTGGATCCGTCTCTCTCAAAGAGTTATCCTGGACGACTTCGCCTTGTGCCGCTCACCAAACAGCAAACAGCAGAATCCTCAGCCCTTCGGTCCTCAGGGCTTAGTGCCAAAAGGGCGAAAGAGGTGGCCTTAAGTACCTGTGTGACCAGAATCAGGTGACTAGGTCAGTTTGCAGTTAAAGGTACAGGCACACGCACCTCTAATTCTCCTTCCTCCTCCTGTTTGAAAAAGAAAGAGAGAACCACTCGCCACAGCAAACAGCAGAATCCTCAGCCCTTCGGTCCTCAGGGCTTAGCGCTACAAGGGCGAAAGAGGCGGCCTTAAGTACCTGTGTGACCAGAGTCAGGTGACTAGGTCAGTTTGCAGTTAAAGCTACAGGCACATGCACCTCTAATCCTCCTTCCTCCTCCTGTTTGAAAGAAAGAGAGAACCACTCGCCACAGCAAACAGCAGAATCCTCAGCCCTTCGGTCCTCAGGGCTTAGTGTACCCCGCATGCCCCCACCCTGTGTATACATCACTCTTTGTTGGGGAAGGGCAGGGCAGAGTGAGGTTTCATTAGGCATAATTTCCTTCATTTGGGAGTGGGCAGTTCAGCCTCCCTTTCCATCTTTGGGTTGGAGGGCGTGGCATGTCACCTCCATTCTTCCTTCCTTTCCAGGTCCCTGGGGTTCTCACCAGACTCCACTCTCACCTCTAGGCTGGAAGTTAAGGAGGTTAGTTCTCTAATAAAAGATAGAAAAAGAGTTTCAGTACCTTTACACACATTTCCCCGGGAAGATTTGCATAGAATTTACAACACATGACTTTTCTATTTCACAAAACACATTTACTTTATTTTCTTCATTTGTACAATAACACCAAGTAAATTACTCCCTGTTTCCATCCGATTTTTCAGTCATAACGTGTGTTGGGGTGACAGCTTTTCAACTGATTGATGTGGACCCATTTGTCTTCTGTCAGTTCTCCTTTTGGGTTACGGATCTTGTAAGCAATAGGTGATATTTTATCTGCAATTTCAAAAGCACCACACCAAGATGGGAAGAATTTCCGCTCCTTGGCCTAATTCCTTTGAAACTTGTAAAGGTAAACCATGTCACCTATTTCATACTCTTTCTTGGTGGTCTTTAGATCCTAGTAGGTCTTCATTCCTTCAGCCAACTTTTCTAAATTGCGCTGAGCATAAGCAAAAGCATGCTGGAGGTGCTTCCTTAAATTTTCTATGTACTCATGTATAGTGGACTATTTATCAATGTCTGCTCCTGAGTCCTATAGAGCAGATGCTGTGGTAAGACCATGTTTCATCCCATCATGAGCTCAAGTGGAGACATATTTGTTGCAGAAGATGGTGTAGACCTAATAGACATCAGGAGAAGCAGCAGTCAAATGCCCCAACTGGGTCCAGAGTCTGCCACAAACTTCTTTAAGATACTCACAATTGGTTTGTTGTATCTCTCTACCCCCTGCTTGAGGCCAGCTGGTAAGCAATGTGGAGTTTTCTTTTTACCCCTAGAATCTCCCACATCTTCGCCATCACCTCATCAGTAAAAGGGTTTTCTCGGTCCGACTCAATCCTTTGCGGGAGGCCAAAACGAGAGAAGATGTGGTTGATCATTAGTGCAGCAGCTGTCTATGCCTTACAATTCGGGGCTGGAAAACATTCTACCCACTTCCTGAACAAGCATGTCACAGTCAACATGTACATGTTTCCTCTAGAGGAGCGTATCACTGTCCCGATGAAATTGACTTGCAAATCTGACCAAGCAGTGTCATTCCCCTTTTTTGTAGGGGAGCTTTGTGTGTGAGTGAACTGGGTTGGAATTGAGCACACGCAAGACACTCCTTTAGGTAAATGTCGAGGTCCTGGTCCATGTGTGGCCAGTAGATAACCTTGTGCAAGATTTTGAATGTCGTATTAAACTCCCTATGACCTGCAGTGGCTGTGTCATAGGTGTAGTTAAACATCAGGCTTCAGAATGAGGTAGGTACCACCCACAGGTCACTGCCAGATAGGGCTCTACTTAGCAACAAACAATCTTGGATTTGGAACATCTTGGAAAACTTCATCAACACCCCGAGATCCTCTTTACCGGCATGGTCCGACTCTGTTAGAGGAAACCTTACAGGGTCTTCAAGGTGTCGATAGAATTTCCCAATCATTGGGTGCTCTTTCAGTGCAGTGATTAAATCTGGGATATCTTTACTCCACTGGGCTGTTGAGAGTTCGGTATTAGCCCGAGTTTGTGACCTGGTGACAGCTGCCATTTGGATTTCACCCAGCAATGATTCAGTTTCTATGAAATCCTCCTGCAGAGCTCTGGTTTTAGCCAGCTGGTCCACCAGGTCATTCCCAGTCTTATCTGGCCCCTCTATCTTGGAATGACCTCTTATCTTCTTCCAATACATGGTCATCTTATTGGAGGTCACCAGATGGTCGATTGACTGGATCGGTTTTGCATGCTTTAGGAGTTTGTTGTTGACACAAAGCATGCCTCGATTCTTCCAGTTAATCAGGTGCGCCACAAACTAATTCCTGACATAATCAGAGTCAGTGATTATGACCAGTTCATTTGGTTGGTGGTGCACTGCAGTGAGGATGGCTTGATAACCGGCCATCATCTCTGCAACCTGAGTACTTTGGGGTCCTATTTTATAGTCAGCAGAGGGTTCTGGGGAATCATTAACCCAGGCATTCCCAGTGCCAGCCACCAGTTATTTTTCCCTGTTGCTATCAACATGATAGGAGCACCCATCCGCATAAACTGTGGGTATCCCCTGACAGGTGTCTTCTTCATAGACCTTGAGTGGGGAAGTGAAATATGCCTCCATGTTGTTGTTGGTCATTAGACATTCATCCTCAAGACAGTTTTCTTGGGCACAATCATGCAAGTCCGCCAACCCTTTCGCTGGGGAACTCTTCTTGTTTTGGCCATATCTGACCTCCTCAGGAAATCCTTGCATGGACAGAATCCAGGAAGTAATTCTGGAATTACTAATGTTCCCTGACGATTATGTCACTTTGTAGATATTGCAAGGGTTGGTGAGGAGTCTCGACAATGATGTGCTACCCCTATATGAATGGGTGGTCATTTTTCAGCACCCACAACATTGCCAGGAGTGCCTTCTTGCAGTCATTGAATTTTTCCTCCACAGAGGACAAAGTCTTGCGTGCGTATGAGATGACTTTGTTGACCTTGTCATGCTTTTGGTACAATAACGCTGTTAGGCAAGTATCTGAGAACTCTGTCTCCAAGAAGAACTCCTTGTTGTTTATGGTGTAAGTGAAACAAGGAGCCTGGGAAAGGCTTCTTTTCAGTTGTTTTGCTGCCTCAGATTATTCTGGACCCCACTCCAATTTGACTATGGCCTTTGATAAATGGATGAAGGGTCGAGTGACCTCTGCATAGTCTTCAATGAAGTTGTGACTATAATTAGTAAGTCCATGGAGGCTTCTTAATTCTCGCAGAGTTGTAGGGTCTTTTAATTTCAATAAGGCTTCCACCTTCTTCCCCTTGGATTAAGACCCTCAGGTGTGATCTTGTCCCCTAAGAAGTTGACTCGGGTCATACACCACTGTGCCTTCCAAAAGGACAGTTTTGCTCCAGTCATCTGCAACTGGGTAAAAACATAGCAGATTTCTGCTATATGTTCCTCTGCAGTTGAGCTCTTGATCAAAACATTGTCCATATAGGCCAATTTTCCCCTTTCGCCTAAAATCAGGCATGGCCTTGTGTTGGAAGATGTTGAACTCATTGTCAGAGTTTATCTATCCATAGGGGGTCCGGGTCCACATGTACTACTGCCCCTCAAAGGTAAAGGCAAGCTTGACTGGTCTTCCCTACTCACGGGTACTGTCCAGTAACCGTTGGTCAGGTCAATGGTGGTGTACACCTTTGACCCTTGGATCTGGGCCATTCGCTGATCGATGTAGGGAAGGGGAGATCTTGACACGTGTACCTGTTTGTTCAACTCCCTCAGGTCTGCACATAGTCTCCATTGGCCGTTTGGTTTGAGGATCCCCTGTAAGTGATTTCAATCCGGCACACACCCAAGTCACGCCCAGCATGTAGTGCGCAATTGAAACCCTTATTTATTTTATCTATAAGTTCAATATCTGAATGATATACCACTCATATCGCACCCTTCTTCTGAGACCCCCCCGGTCACACTGAACCAGGAATCAGGCTAGTTTGCAAAGGTAAATATTTATTTATGTATTTAGAATTAAAGTCACTATATTTTTTAATAGGTAACCAACAATCACCAATGGGGTGACAGAACACTGAATAATCTCTTCAATGAACTAGGAGTCAAATAATGAACACAAAAACAAATGCAGCAAAGAAAAGGATAGTTTTGGATTGGTTTGGAACAGATGGCGCTATGGTTAGGGGTTCCCCTTGCAACACCCCTCAACCCCCCCAATAGGCAATTAAATAGATCTGAGGAGAGAGCAGGTATTCAGGAATAACACAAATCAAACAGACTATCACTCCCACCTTCCCCCTTCAAACACAAGAAAAAAACGGAATTGACTTTTCAACTGTCAGAATGACTTTGGAAGTGGCTGAGCAACAACACCAAGGATGGTCAAAAATACTTAGATTATTATAAATTCCTATGGGAGCCGCTCTGAGTAGATGCAAACAATCACAAGCAATGATTTAGTCAGAAGAAAACATTTGAAATCTCAAAGTCCAAGTGGGAAATAATTGAATGCTACATCACACGTGTAAAATTTCTCAGAATGTCAAATCGCAGCAAACTTTTCCTTATGCGATATTCACTAAAACGGGCCAGTCACAATGTTTAGGTGCAAGTAGGAGTTGAAATTTCGCTTCTATCATAAAAACTCGGGGAGTTTAGAGGTTTTAGTAAAAGTCGTTTTTGCAAAATAGGCGTGAGAATGGAAAACAGAAATTCGGGTTTATAGATGACAGATAGGTTTTCTTATACTATGTTAAGGACTACAAAAAAGAGAATGCCACACAGGAATCAGTCATTCACGGCCGCTCATAACAATTCATGTGTGATACTCTAGTTTCCGTTTGGTTTGGGAATTACTTTTCTTAATCAAATCAATAAGACGTTAGGGTTTAGTAACACAGATGAGAGAAAATTCAGCGCAAAGATAGTTCTAACAATACTGTGGTTCTGTGGTTCTGAATTAAAGATGGGATGGGTTTAAGATTGGGATCATACAATGCATATATATCATGGGTCACTGTTCTTCCTATTAATACTTACAGAATAAGTTATTCAATTGGACCCTCAGTTCTGGTCCTGGATTGGGTCTGTCAAGGTGGGACTGTTATATCTAGGCCGGTCACCGGATTTGCACAGGATCTACCCTTCTTGTTTGTGGTTATTTCAAATCAGCTGGATAGCGAGTTCCTCAGGCAAGCCTTGTGGCAGCAAGCCAGAGAGTTTCAGGATACTGGTTCAAAAGGCTTTCCCACACCACAGTGCTCCTCTGGGTTGTGAGAATAAGTTGGAGGATTTAGGCCTTGCTGAAAGTCAATAGTTCTCCACTGCTTGGCAAGAGTCTTGGCATCTGGATCTCGAAGGATGTTAAAGACTGGATGTAGAATGCTGAGTCAGAGTGCTCGCCGGAATCAGGAAAGTGAGTGAATCAGTGAGTCCCTATGTGTTGTCAGCCTTCTCTATTTATCCTTTCAAATGACATCACAAAATGGGTGTATGGGCCGGCTTAACTAAGCTTGCCCCTGTGAACTGGGATTGGATCAGGGCCTCATCTCCGCCTTGCATCTGAGTGATTGGATCAGGGACGGATGATGTCACATTTATGGTTTAGCTTTACAGTCCTTAGAAACCTCCCCTCAGCCACTAGCGTCAAAATCGGATTTGATCCTGAATACATATTTCTACATTGGTCACCTCTACACAAATCACACACAAAGATTCCATATTTCATGTAGCATCTGTTCATCAAAATCCCGCAGCTGTGGGATCTTGTTTCATCTTTCTACAGAATGTTGTCCTTTTCTCCATGAACACATTTTCCAAATGGTCTGCAAATTTCCACAAATGTGTGTGTTTACCATAGGGATGTGTATGTAAAGTTGTACAATTCTAGCATTAACACAGTCCACATAAAACCACATATATTGGTATTCCTGTCCAGAACATGTTACACAGTTCTACCGCCTCTTGAAACGTACAGCCAAAAATTAAACTAACAACTCTGTCCTTTTCATATTTTTCACCACTTCGAATCACAATTTATGAGTCTCTAAAAATTGTTCATTGTTCATTTTTAACAGCAAATGGTCTGCCCCTTTGTCTATCCCTGGAGTCAAGGAATAGCCCCCTCCTTTGGGGAATTCCTTCCAGGAGCAGTTTACGACCGTTTCACATGTCCGATTCCTGGGCTGGAGGATCTGCCATTGTTCATTCTCTTTCTGTAGCTTAGAGTCTGGCCTATCCCGCAATTATCATCTATCAGTGAGTTTCTGCTGAGAGGATTTCCCTCCCCTTGGGATCAACCTGTTTTTCCACTTCTTGCAGCTCAGCCAGGCTAATTTATTCTTAACTTCTTAAATCCAGCAAAAACCAAACGTGGTGCATCAAACATAAATACATTACTTACTTAGCTTTAAATCTGTGGGATCAAAAACACAACTGAGATCTGTGTTCCTTTTAGCAACAATCCTTTTATGTTTGCTAACCCGTCAGACTTTTAGTTTAGATACTTTGAAGTTTCATCTGGCGCTCTTCTGACAGCTGTCATTCACAGGTAGCCCAATGTACTGCACACAGATTTTGACAGGATCTGTCAGTTTACAGACAATCCACTTTGTCTGAGGAAATGTTTTGCTCTTTACACTTTAGGACTTTTTATATTCGCCATGCTTTATTAGGTTACATGAATTTTAGCGCAGAGCAAGATTTTGAATGTTGAGAAGTGTTGTGTATAAGCATTTTGGAGTTTTTAGCAAAATGCAAATGTCATTTATAGCTAGATTTTGGAGTTTCATTTGCAAAGCGCTGCTTCTCTCTGTTTGCTGGTCATGGAGCCCACTTGCACCTTTTCTGCAGTGTGTGCTCTATCCCACCACACATGCACCATGGGTGGCAGGTTGTACATCCATCTTTTTGTGCGTTTAAACACGTGGTTTTGGAGGTTTTTGGGGCACACAAGAGTTTTGCTGCCATTGTTGCTGTTTCTTGCACCATAACTATCAGAGTGATGCCACATAAGATAGCGGAGTGGGTCAATACATTCTACACCCCAGTACCGGGTTGTTGAAGGTACTGTGGATCAAACAAATTATCCCACGGTATTCTAAATTCTTTATAGTCTTGGTGAGTGACTCCATGGGTCCGAGAGGTAACCGGTATTGTTTCACAAATACAGGAGCCATCCCGGGGTCCGTGGGAATGGTGGTTGAATGAATGAATGTGCGTCTATGAGAGCACTGAAAATATATCTTGGAATTCCAGGAAGACCTGTTTTAGCTTTTGTCTTTGTTCCTCGGTCTCACCGGCATCAGCCAGATTGATCCTTTCCTCGAACATCTGCTTGAATCCTGGAAAGACCTAGGGCTTGTCCATTTCAGCAGTATCTTCCAGTTGGGTAGAGAGATCTCTTTTGGTGGTGTTGAACTGGACAGGGTATTCGAGGTAGTGGTCCTTAACGCTGAACACTACCTCCTCCATCCTAATGTCACAGGTCACCTCTTCCACACCTTAGGGGCAGGAAGAGTACACCAGGAAATTCCCCCCATGCCTAGTAAAAATATTTTCTGGAGGAATACCATTGCTGCTGTCGAAACAGTCGTTTGGGATTGGCCCCATGATTTTATTACCTAAATCAATAGAATAATGTTGGGCATCAACCACCATTCCAATAAAGGTGTCTGCGCCCAAAGTAATACTTCGAGGGTCACTGTTATCCACATATTTCGAATGTTGTTGTGTTCTAGGTACACTAGAGGTGTTGGATTTAAATATAAACCTTGTTGTTGGAGATGGAAATTTTGATTTATATATGCATCCTGATGTTTGAGGTTCTGTCCTTGCTTAATTTTGAGAGGAAGAGTAAATTGTTGCACCTGACCTGGTATGGTAACTTCTTCTCGCACTTGAACTTTAATCGCATATGGCAGCGATTGAGCTGACCGGAATGCTTTTTCGATGTTGTCAAAGCCCATGGGGTTACTTCCCAGTCGGGACTAGGTTTTATTATTAATTAGGTCCAAACTGATTATGAATCAGTTGAGAATGTCATTTCCTGTTACAACCTGCTATAAACATTGGTCCTTGTGGCATCGCGGCAGGACGTGCCGTTCCGCATTTGTGAATCCCCCCAGCATGGTGGCGTATCTTTCTTGCTATTCTTTGAGTGCCGGTCTAGTTGTTTCACGTACTTCTCAGACGTCGCCAGCGGGTCATGTGACCGGATATAAGGAACCGATTGCTTTGCCTCCGCGCGTCGCTACTCCTTTAGCCCAGGCGCTTCGTAAGTGATCACCTTCTAGGGATCTTGTGTTCGATTGCTAACTCTTTCCCTCTTGTGTGCTTTAGCTTTGACTCTTCCAGAATTCAAGGATTCTTTGATTCCACCCACCGAGACCCCCTGCAGTGTATCTCCGGACCTCTCTCCGAATCTAGTACAAGCGGTTTCATTCTACGGTACTTACTTTAAGGTCTTTTCCTCTTCTCTCTTCTTAGCCCCGCCATTCTGCTACTATTCTACTAACCATCCTCCTCTTTCATACCTTCCAGGAGTGTTCCTTCCATCCCTTCAGCCTTCCGAGTTCCTTGATACACGGAGTGCAATTTATCTGCATTAGAACATCCAAGGCAGATATAGGTAGGCGCAGGGTTTCTGTGGGACTCTCCTCTTCCGCCCTTTACCTCTCTCATCAGCTCTTTCTCATTTCTACAGAACTCTTCCCAACCGAACTCGTACTTCAGCATCACAGTTCCCGCAAGATTCCAGGACATTGAATCCAGCCCAGAACCAGTGTCTTCAGTGCCGCGCAGGGTTTTTTTTCCCATAGAGGGTTTCCCTGGGGGCACAGTCCTCCCTTCTCCTGGTTGTTCAATCCTGGTGGGGAGTGATTGGGCTTATAGGGAAGCCTTCACAGTCGTCAGTACTTTTGCCCTTCCTGGTTACCGCTGGATGTGCAGGTTAGTGCGTTCTTCTTTATATCTCTGACTGAGCTAATCGCTATTCAGTTAACACTTCCCAGATAAAAGGCGGAACACAGTCAATCAGAGGTGATAACCTCCTCAGGAGATTGTTCCCCATGCTGGATTTTTCAGGCAGTGCTGTCCAATTTTTATGTCCAGATCTACTGTCCACTCGACAGAAATATAGTTCCTGTCGAAATTTTGGAGTTGTCCGGGAAGTGATGTGAGTGGAATTTGGTGGCCCTCCCCACATCCTGAGTTTTGTTGGTCAAAGGCCCTTTTTGACAGGAGGGTGTATTGGTATCCAGTATCTACCAGAGCTGATAATTCACACTGACCTTCCACCTTAACTGGCGCATAAAATCGGCCTTCTTTCTCCTCCAAGATGCAAAGAAAGTTTGAGTTATTTGACAGCAAGTTGGTCATTTTCGTAATATTGAACTCCCACACTGTGTGATCTTGTGTAGTTTTCTGTGTCGGCATTAGGGAATCTGTCAAAAAACACTTTGCAACTCGAAGTGGGTGTTGTTGGGGAATCCAATCCTCCTTTTCCCCGGTTCCTTGGCTGTCCCCGTTACCTGGCAACCATTCTCAGAAACTGTTAGGAGAAAGGACACCCACCGTGTTTCACTACTGTGTGGCTCACATATTTGCTGTTGAATAGTTTCTGGTTCTGGGTCAGTCTCCATACTTACCCTGTCCCACTCAGGGTCTTTTGGGACCCATTTCTCTTTGAAAGGGATCCCCCCATTTTTTAAAGTGGATGTCTGCCTACCTGAATCTTCCAGGGATTCTTCTCTTTCAAAGGCGATAATACAGAGTTCCTCCACAAAGTGGGTTCTTCTTTGGCCTCTCCTACTTACCCTTTGCTCTTTGGGTTCTAACATTTTGGGGGTATAAGAGACTCTTTCAGGCTGAGAGGCTTTAAGGGGTTCTGTTTGGGTGAGAAAGGAAGCGTCCTCAGGGGCTTGGCATCCCTCCTCCTCCTAGGCCCCCTCCTCCGGAACCTGTAGTTTGGCAGAGGTTTCCTCCCGTCATTTCCACCCTGGGGCATCAAACCTGGGTGTTGGGGAATTCTGGGAAGCAGGGTTAGGTTCAGAGTTTGACTGAGCCCTCATTATGCACCCCATATCGTTGGTCAGTTGCTGGACCTGTCGCTCCAGTTGCGAGACCTTGTCTGGGTGCTAGGGAGGTCTCAAGTCATACCTCTGCTGCCCTGAAAGGGGTAACTGTCCCTTCTCCCAGAGTAGCTCAGACAATGGAAATTCCCCCCATAATTTTCCATCCTGAATCTCCTTTCTCCCGGATTCAGGGATCTATTGTCCTGGAACCGGGAAGACAGAGGAGGATTGTTTTGGCAGTTCTGGTTTGGGGGATATCTGGGGAAAAAGTTCAGATTGGGAGGTGGAGTGATACTTCTCTCCTGAGGGAAGTTTAGAGGGAAGTTTCCCGGGGCAGTACTTACCTGATTAGTCACCCCCCACTTGGGCTAGGGGAGTGTATGCATACCCCAGGATTGGTTTAGTGTCCTTGTACATAGGATTTATATAGGTGGCAGGGTCTGAGGGATCATTGTTTAGGGCCCCCGCATGACTACCATTCGATTGGGCCGGGTTGGGGGTCCCTTCTGCTTTCCATTTTGCTTGTTGCCAGGAGGGTCACTTTTGGCCCCCCGTCTCCAGATCCAATGGAGGGGTAGTTTTTACCTCTGCCACCTTTGCAGCAGCATGGATGTTAGATGGTTTGGGGGTTTTGACAGTATTTTTACTATCAGCAGGCTTTTGGACCTCTTAAATCCTGGTGGCCTATTCAATCACCCAATCCAGGGTCCTATGCTCGTGAAAGTCACGCACCGTGTCATTATGTATTTGGGGAGAGCATGGAAATATGTAGTTATGAACTCCCTACTATTGGTGTTCACCCGCCAGGAAGTCTGAGCAGATGCCTGCTTTAACTCCTACACAAACTCCCTAGGTGCCTGATCTTCCCCACACTGCAAGTTATATGCAGCCTTACGGGCCTCTTGTGGGTTCCTATGGGTGGACACATTTTTAATTATGGCTGCCTTATTAGTGGACCATTTATGATCCCGTTCCCTCAGTCCTGCAAAGAACATGGAATACTCAAGTGAGATTGTGAGAAATGCTATACAATTGACATAATTCCAGTTCTGGAATGATGCCATCATCTGCTCATAAAGTTCCAGGTGCTCCCATACCGAATACTTGGCATTCTTGTGGTATGGGATCAGGAAGCTCTTCACAGCCTTGATTTGTCTTATTGAGTCTTTCAACCCTTGCTCCGCTTTGCTGTCTTTTTCTTCCTATGAACCTGAGTCCATTCACCTTCTGACTTAGAGCTGCTAGTGGTACTCCCTTCGCTGTCTTCTAGGCACTCCCTATCTCTATGAGACTGAGAATATCTCCCAGAACCATGGGGTCTGGACTCCTCTCGCCTGGACCAAAGTGAACTCTCAGGGTCACGCACTCTCTCTGGATTTCCTTTCCAGCCCAGGATAGAACACAGTTTCCACATCCTTCCTACCAGGGAGTCCGGGGAATTACCTCCCTTCCCCTGAATATACAGAGGTTTTTAGAATGCCCTTCCTATGCTGACGGTCAGGCTTTTCTTCTTCAGGGAGTCGGGCAAGCTGATCTCATTGTAGTCGCTTATTCAGCCAATCTAACTCCCTGAGTTTCTTCTCATAAGAGTTTTCATGGTCTGAAGTACTTACCATATTATTCCTAACTTCCCAGGACACACTGGTCCAGCCAATTTCCCTTCTGCGTGGTAGAGATGAATACTCATCAATATCAGACAGGAACTAGCCTTCTTGATCAGTTGTACTAGGCCTGAGTAAGTCTAACTGCCTCATGTCACGCTGTTCTTGATAGGTGGCATGCATGAGGTTGCTTTGCATTTGTGCACAAGAGGTTGTAAATGTAACGCTCACCTGATTCCCGTAGAGGCGCCGGTCTTGACTGGGCGTATGCCCTATCTTCAAAGGTGATGTGTAACACACGGCTGGCTCTTTGGGCTGGACCTCTGTGCACTGTATGTCTGACTCGAAGGGTAAGATGTCTAAAGATAGAAAATATGGGATTAAGGAACTGGGTTATTGAATGTCTCTCTCTTCTTCCCTTTCTCTTCTCCTGTAGAACCCCAAAGGTTAACGCTCTCACCTTAGGTAAGTGAACGCCGTGCTCTCCATCTGCCTCGGGGCAGGGTGCTGTAACCAGTTTCTTCACTGGATAAGGGGAGCAGGCCTCTTGACTTCAGAGGACTGCTGTCCGTCGTTTACTGCACGAACGGTAAGTTTCGAGTAATTCTAATGTCTTTAAAGTCTTTAGTAATGATGTTTCTTGTTTTGCAGGGTTCCGGCGATGGCGGATGACGGGCTGAAGTGAGTTGAAGATGGAGCCCGTGTGATGAATAGAAGCGCCTGGAAGCACGTAAGTAAGCGCTTGTTGCCTGCTTCACGATGCTGTAACGCTCACCTGATTCCCACGGAGGCGCGGCTTCGGGTGCTGATGCTTCCTTAAGGTGAGGCGCCGGACTCCCAGGATGAACAGGATGGGCCCCTCAACTCTAGCTTCTCAGGCTCGCAGGAATATCCTCCTTGGAATCTGGAAGGAAGAGCTCTCCATCCTGCTTCTGATGCAGGGGCGCGTTGAAACCCAGTTACTTCACTGGATTGAGGATTGGTGTTCAGGTAAGCTTGACTGTTCAGGTAAGACGTAGTACAAGTTCTGTTCAAAAGTTCAAGCCATAATAATGTTCGTATTCTTCTTGCAGCAAGCGTTAATTCTCATGTCTTTTTCCCCATAGGGGCCGGGGTTCGGTATGCCGGAGATATGGCGCCGACCCGAAGTGAAACGGGCAGACAGGTAAGTTCGAGATGAGCGCTCGGGTAATGTCTTTGTATACGCTCATTTAATGTCTTAGCCTTTTTTCCCCTTAGGGGCCGGGGTCCGGCAGCGGCAGGACCCGAAATGAAGTGGAAAACCCAACGGGTAAGTTTTCTGGAAATAGCGCTTTCCTTATTCTTTTTCTCCCTCTCACCTCTGTTCTTATCTTTTTTCTCCTAGGCGCCGGAACGTGGCGAAATCCGGATGGTCGCCGCTGAAGCTGGAGGCGCCTGGAAAAGGTGAGTAAAATGCAGCGCTGCAGCGATCGTAGTGAAATGCCTTTTAAAATGATGTCTTCCTTTCAGGATTGTAGGTGAAATGATTCCGGGATACAGATTTATCAGGTAAGGTCTTTTCTTCCCCAATTCACCTCCTTTCTCCCTTTGCAGATGATCCAGGGTGTTGACAGGCGTGGAAGAAGTCAGGATGCAGGAGCCGACACGGTGAGCGTCCAGCTGCTAGGTGCAGAACAACGCGAAGCACGTGTGGCTGTTCGGGTGGGGTTTAAATAGCCTTGGAAGAAGTTCCTGGAATGTATCCTTCCACCAATCTGGTATGTATCCTTCCCCGACCACACCCGGGTGGAAAGTAGTCCCACAGGTAAAGTAGTCCCATCCAGGCCTCAAGAGGGCCTGGATGAAGCAGCAAGGTCTGCACCAGGTAAGTGTGCACCCAAGCACTTACACATAAATCCTCCTTTATGAGCCTGGCGCCTAAGGCGCCAGGACTGGGGTCCACTATGAGCCTGGCGCCTATGGCGCCAGGACTGAGTCCAAAGGGCCCCAACTTGGGCCCGCTGAGACTTCCCAGGAGTGAAGGATGTCTGCCTCTGGGGTTGCTGGGCCCGGCCTGGCTCCTTAGAGGTAGGCATCATGACAGTACCCCCCCTCAAGGCCCCTCCCAAGGTCTTTATCTCCGGGGATTTTGGTTTGTGTGGGAATCTCCGATGGAATCTTCGTATTAATCGTGGTGCGTGAACAAAGTTACTGGGTTCCCAAGATCTTTCCTGAGGTCCATATCCTTTCCAGTCAACAAGATAGAAGAGTTTCGACCTCACTATTTTGGAATCTAAAATGTCCTTCACTTCGAATTCTAATTCTCCATCAATTTGGATAGGATCTGGAGGTTCAGACAGTCTGGTTCCGGGTTGTACCGGTTTCAGAAGAGATGCGTGAAAAACGGGATGAATCCGCATATTGGATGGTAAATCGAGTTTAAAGGCCACCGGGTTGATAATAGCCTTGATGGGGTAAGGTCCAATGAATCTGGGACTAAAAGTTTGCGGGCCCCTGAGGGGTAAATGTTTATTTGCCAGCCATACCTGATCTCCTACTTGGTAAGGAGGAGTTTTACTTCGATGCACATCAGCGTTTTCTTTATACTTTTTCTTGGCTTGCTGTAAATGCGTTGTAGCCTCTATGAAGGCTCGGGTGATTGTGGAATGTAAGTGATTTACCGCGGGCATTTCCAGGGTCAGAGGTGGATCTAGGTCAGAGGTCCGAGGATGGTGACCGTATAAGATATAAAAAGGAGTCTGTCCGGTTCCAGAATGCACTGAATTATTGTACGCATATTCTGCAATCCAAAGGATGTCTTTCCAATTTAACTCGGATTGGTGTAACATGCACCGAAGATATTGCTCGAGAGTCTGATTGGTTCTCTCGGTTTGTCCGTCGGTCTGGGGGTGGTGGCTGGTGGATAAACGCACATCTATTTGTGCCAGTTGGCAACATTTCTTCCAAAAATGGGAGATGAATTGACTTCCACGATCTGAGACTAATATAGAAGGGAAACCATGTATGCGCACTATAATCTCCATAAATTCCTTGGCCAAGGTGGAAGCTGACGGCAATCCTTTTAGAGGGATGAAATGGGCCATCTTGGAGAACAGATCCACTATTACGAGGATAGTGTTGTAACCACCACAAGGAGGCAGGTCAGTTATAAAGTCCATTGACAAGGTGTGCCAAGGTGCTGGTGGAATGTCCAAAGGTTGAAGTAAACCGGCAGGCCTTTTCTTTTGACTCTTATTTTGGGCGCAAATTCCGCAAGATAACACAAAAGACTTTATGTCATTTCTCCAAGAGGGCCACCAGAAGTGGCGTTTGATCTTTGCTTCTGTTTTCGCGATACCAGGGTGTCCTTCCATTAATGATTCGTGATGACGGGTGATGACTAGTTCCTGCAATTCTTTACTTGGCAGAAACAACCGTTCCTGGAAGTAGGGTAAATCATCCTTGACGGTGAAGTGAGGACCCTTTTGACTCCATTCCAGTAAGGCTGAAGAGTCTAAAAGTTGTTTTACTTGAGTTTGGATGTCCTCCAAAGTTTGCAATGAAGTTAAGCCCAAAAGTCTTTGTTCAGGTATGATTGGCACAGGTTCTATACTTGAATTGGGCTCCTCCATGCCAATCCGGGATAAGGCGTCTGCTTTACCATTCTTGCAGCCAGGGCGATAGGTAATTACAAAATCAAATTCCGCAAAGAATAAGGCCCATCGGAGTTGTCGTGAAGATTGAGCTTTGGCCGTCTTTAAATATTGCAAATTTCTGTGGTCCGTAATGACGGTGATGGTGTGTCTAGCTCCAAGAAGGTAGTGACGCCAAGCCTTGAAGGCAGATTTAATAGCCAGTAGCTCTTTGTCGGTAATTGCGTAGTTGATCTCAGGTGGCGAGAATTTTCTGGACCAAAAGGCTACTGGGTGTAGTTGGTTAGTGTCTGGGTCTCTTTGTGACAGGACAGCTCCCATGGCCGAACTGGATGCATCGGTTTCCACGATGTAAGGGAGATCTGGGTGTGGGTGCTTCAACACAGGTGCAGAGGTGAATTTGGTTTTCAGGTCCTGAAAGGCTTGTTCGGCCTCAAGAGTCCATTGGAAGCGTTTATTTTTCTTTAGGAGAGCTGTGATGGGTTGAACAGTTTGAGAAAACTCCGGGATGAACCTTCGATAGAAATTGGCAAAGCCAAGCATGCTTTGTACTCCCTTCACAGAGCTAGGGGACGGCCATTTGAGAATGGCGTCCACTTTCCGCGAGTCCATTCGGATTCCTTGAGGTGTCAGGATGAATCCGAGGAACTCCACTTCGGTGGTATGAAAAACACACTTTTCGAGCTTGGCAAATAGTCTGTGCTGGCGCAATTTCCCAAGAACTGCCCTGACATGTTTTCTGTGATCGGATTCTGAGGAAGAGTACACCAGGATGTCATCAATATAAACGACGACACAAACATCGATAAGTTCCCGTAAAACATCATTCATGAAGTACTGAAAGGCGGCAGGTGCGTTGCACAAACCAAAGGGCATTACTTGGTATTCGAAAAGCCCGAATTTGGTGCGGAATGCAGTCTTCCACTCGTCGCCCTCTTTTACACGCACCAGGTGGTAAGCTCCTCGGAGATCTAGCTTGGTGTACACACGAGCGTCTTTTACTTGGTCGATGAGCTCAGGTATCAAGGGCAGAGGGTAACGATTCTTAATCGTTATCTGATTTAGGGCGCGATAGTCAATACAGGTCCTAAGGTCTCCTTCCTTCTTAGGTACGAAGAACAAAGCTGAAGAGACTGGAGACTTTGATGGGCGAATGAAGCCATTAGCCAAATATTGATCCAGATACTGACGCAAATGCAGGTTCTCCGGTTCAGTAAGAGCGTAAATCCTACTGCAAGGTAGTGAAGCATTGGGTACCAAGTCGATTTGGCAATCGTAAGAACGATGGGGAGGTAAGGTGTTAGCCTGCTCTTTCTGAAAAACGTCTTGGAATTCTTGGTATTCTGATGGTAGCTGTACAGGGGTGGAGGTTGCAGAGGCCAGACCCCTAGCTGGATTTCTTGGATAACAAGTTGGTTCACAATCAGAAAAAGTGATCTTCTTAGCTCGCCAGTCTATTCTTGGATTATGTGTTTCTAACCAAGGGATTCCAAGAAGTACTTGAAATTGTGGGGCCTTGATCACGTCAAACACGATTGCTTCCCGATGCCCATCCTGACCCACCAGTGTGACTTCAACAGTGGAATGCGTTACCGGCCCAGAGGCTATTTCGGTTCCGTCAACTGTCGTAATCACATCTTGGTTTACTTTCGGGCGGAGAGGAAGCTTAATCCTGGAAGCCAATTCTCGGTCTATGTAGTTTCCAATAGCTCCACTGTCGATGTATGCTTTTATAGCATGCAACTGCTGAGGCTGTTTTGGGTTCACAAGCACCATTGGCATGACAAAGTGCGAGGTCAAAGAGTTTGTTTTCAAGCTCGGCAAGCGGACCCCTACGCTTGTCGGGCTTGGTCGTTTCCCGAACCAGGTGTCAATAACTCGTTATCAGTGGCTCCAACCACCTTCTTGGGTGGTTTAACCGGACAACTTTGAAGAAAGTGACCGGAAGTCCCGCAATACAAACAAAGTTGCATTTGTCGCCTTCTCTCTCGCTCCTTCTGCGTTAAAGGTCCTTTAACACTACCAATTTGCATAGGTTCGGAAATGTCAGTACTCTGGGAGTTAACGGGGGTCTTGATGAGTACTCTGGTTTTGTACTTGAGCCGATCTGCTTTTCGATTTTGAAGTCTATGATCAAGTTGAACCACTAAATCAATGTAGTCTGCGCAGGTCTGGGGTGGATCTACTATCTGAGCTATAACATCCTTAAGCTCTCCGCGCAGGCCTCGATGAAACAATGTGATCCTCTTATCCTCAGGCCATCCGGTTTCCACAACCAGTCTATTAAAGGTGGCAATATAAGGCAAAAGATCCTGATTACCTTGTCGCAAGGATAACAGTTCGTCGTCAAGGGCCTGTCCCTGCGCGTGTCGAGCGAACAATCTTTCCATGCTGGTCTGGAAGCCCTGGAAATCCCGGAGAATGGGATCATCCTGATTTACCAATGGAATAGACCAATCGGCAGCACAGCCACTGAGGTAAGATAGTACAAAGGCTACTTTGGTCTGGTCGTTGGGGAAGGCCCCGGGCCTGCATAAAAAGTGTAAACGGCATTGGTTCATAAAAACAGCATATTTCTTGGGATCCCCCGCAAAACATTCAGGCGGAGCCAATGGCATGTGTCCAGGCAGATTGATTTGTACCGGATTATTCGAACCCATTGATGTAGAAGCGCTTCCGGACTCGGGTAAAGGCGTGTGTCCTGCCTGGCCCTGCAATAACCTTTTGGCAAGATCATCAGTTCTCTCCTTGGATAGGATTAGTTCCCTTCTGAGAGCGTTAGTCTCCTGGCGGGCTGAGTGCACTTCTGCCCGTAATACCCCTAAAAGCTGGGCCAGCTGATCCTTCTCAGAAATCTCCATAGCGCCCGGGTGGGAGATTATTGTAGGGCTTCGCGTTCTGTAACGCTCACCTGATTCCCACGGAGGCGCGGCTTCGGGTGCTGATGCTTCCTTAAGGTGAGGCGCCGGACTCCCAGGATGAACAGGATGGGCCCCTCAACTCTAGCTTCTCAGGCTCGCAGGAATATCCTCCTTGGAATCTGGAAGGAAGAGCTCTCCATCCTGCTTCGGATGCAGGGGCGCGTTGAAACCCAGTTACTTCACTGGATAGAGGATTGGTGTTCAGGTAAGCTTGACTGTTCAGGTAAGACGTAGTACAAGTTCTGTTCAAAAGTTCAAGCCATAATAATGTTCGTATTCTTCTTGCAGCAAGCGTTAATTCTCATGTCTTTTTCCCCATAGGGGCCGGGGTTCGGTATGCCGGAGATATGGCGCCGACCCGAAGTGAAACGGGCAGACAGGTAAGTTCGAGATGAGCGCTCGGGTAATGTCTTTGTATACGCTCATTTAATGTCTTAGCCTTTTTTCCCCTTAGGGGCCGGGGTCCGGCAGCGGCAGGACCCGAAATGAAGTGGAAAACCCAACGGGTAAGTTTTCTGGAAATAGCGCTTTCCTTATTCCTTTTCTCCCTCTCACCTCTGTTCTTATCTTTTTTCTCCTAGGCGCCGGAACGTGGCGAAATCCGGATGGTCGCCGCTGAAGCTGGAGGCGCCTGGAAAAGGTGAGTAAAATGCAGCGCTGCAGCGATCGTAGTGAAATGCCTTTTAAAATGATGTCTTCCTTTCAGGATTGTAGGTGAAATGATTCCGGGATACAGATTTATCAGGTAAGGTCTTTTCTTCCCCAATTCACCTCCTTTCTCCCTTTGCAGATGATCCAGGGTGTTGACAGGCGTGGAAGAAGTCAGGATGCAGGAGCCGACACGGTGAGCGTCCAGCTGCTAGGTGCAGAACAACGCGAAGCACGTGTGGCTGTTCGGGTGGGGTTTAAATATCCTTGGAAGAAGTTCCTGGAATGTATCCTTCCACCAATCTGGTATGTATCCTTCCCCGACCACACCCGGGTGGAAAGTAGTCCCACAGGTAAAGTAGTCCCATCCAGGCCTCAAGAGGGCCTGGATGAAGCAGCAAGGTCTGCACCAGGTAAGTGTGCACCCAAGCACTTACACATAAATCCTCCTTTATGAGCCTGGCGCCTAAGGCGCCAGGACTGGGGTCCACTATGAGCCTGGCGCCTATGGCGCCAGGACTGAGTCCAAAGGGCCCCAACTTGGGCCCGCTGAGACTTCCCAGGAGTGAAGGATGTCTGCCTCTGGGGTTGCTGGGCCCGGCCTGGCTCCTTAGAGGTAGGCATCATGACAGATGCTCTCTAACTGTCTTTTTATTTTGCAGGTACAAGTTCGGAGCGGCTGCAGGGTGCCGGAATACCCACTGGGTTAGGTGTGGAAAGGGGTAATGGCACATGAGTATTTAAGTTCCCCAATGTCTTTAAACGCACCTTGTTTTGTCTTTCAGATGCAGAATGCAGCGCCGAAGGCCTCCGGAGCGTGCGAAGAGTTGGTAAGCTTTTGTCTTTCAGATGCCGGAATGCAGTGTGAAGACCTCCGGAGCGCACGAAGAGTAGGTAAGCCTTTGTCTTTCAGATGCCGGAATGCAGCGCGAGGCGTCGGTGACAGCCGATGGACCAGGTAAGTGAAGAGCTGTCACTGAAGACCGTAATGCTAACCTGTTCTTTCTTGTCTTTATAGGTGTTGCTGAAGACTGGATTCAGGATGGTAAGCCTTTTTCCTTAGGACCAGGATCAGATGCAGAAGACACGATGAGCGTTCTGCTGCAGAGGATGCAGAATAACGCAAAGCAAGATTCATCCATCGGGTGTGGTTTAAATAGCCTCCTGTAGTGCTTAGGTGTCTCCTTCCACAGCCACGCCTAGGTAAGAAAAGAGTTCCTGCTTTCCAGAAGAGTTCCAGTGTTCTGAATCTAGGGAGTGGCTCCTGCCCCACCCAACAGGAAAAGTAGTTCCAAACAGAAGAGGATCAGAGGCTCAACTGGCAGGCAAGTAAGCAGCATGGTCTGCTGCAGGTAAGTCCACCCAAGCATTATGAGCCCCGCGCTTCCAGCGCTGGGACTGGGCATATTTATGAGCCTGGTGCCACTGGCGCCAGGACTGGGTCCAAAAGGTCCCAATTGGGACTGGTTGGCACTCGGAACATGGGTTATGGATCTGCTTCCAAGGGAGTTGGGAAAACCCTGACCTTTTGGAAGCAGAGATCATGACAGTACCCCCCCTCAAGGCCCCTCCCAAACCGGGCTTCTCCGGGGGTTTTGGCTTGTCAGGAAATGTTCGGTGAAATCTTTTGATTAGGCGAAGAGCGTGGACATATTCAGCAGGTTCCCAGGATCTCTCTTGGGGGCCGTAGCCTTTCCAGTCAATTAGGTAAAATAGTTTAGATTTGGAGATCTTGGAGTCCAGAATGCTTTTGACTTCAAACTCGAGTTCTCCATCAACTAGGATAGGTTTTGGAGATTTAGTTAGTCGGGTTTGAGGTTGCACGGGTTTTAATAGAGAGACGTGGAAGACCGGATGTATCTTCATGTGCAGGGGCAAGTCCAACTTGACCGCTACTGGGTTTACTATGGTAGTGATGGAATAGGGACCAAGGTATCTTGGGTTGAATGTGCGTGGCCCTTTTAGAGGTAGATATTTGGTGGATAACCAGACTTGATCCCCTACTTGATATTGAGGGGCTTCCTTCCGATGTTGATCTGCTCCTTTCTTGTATTGTTCTTTAGCCCTTTGAAGGTGAGAAACAGCTTCCTTAAAGGCTTGGGTGATTGTAGAATGCAGGTAGTCTACTGCTGGTGTTTCAAGATCTTGGAGGGGATCCAACTCTGAGGTTCGAGGGTGACTGCCGTACAAAAGAAAAAACGGGGTTTTCCCAGTTCCCGAATGGACAGAGTTATTGTAGGCATATTCGGCTATCCAAAGGATGTCTTTCCAAGTTTTTTCAGTTTGTTGCAGCATGCAGCGTAAATACTGTTCCAGAGTTTGATTGGTCCTCTCGGTTTGTCCGTCGGTCTGAGGGTGGTGACTGGTCGATAGTCTCACATCAATTTGAGCCGACCGACAGCAACTTCGCCAAAAATGAGAAATAAATTGACTACCTCGATCCGAAATTAGAACCGAAGGAAAACCGTGCAGTCGGACGATGTTTTCGAGAAATTCTCGGGCCAGAGTTGCTGCTGTTGGCAAGCCTTTGAGCGGAATGAAATGCGCCATCTTGGAGAATAAGTCCACGATTACTAGAATCGTATTGTATCCAGAGCATGGAGGTAGATCGGTGATGAAGTCCATAGAAAGCGTATGCCAAGGGCGAGGTGGGATGTCAATAGGGCGTAAGAGGCCTGCTGGTCTTTCCTTTTGACTCTTGTTTTGGGCGCATACTCCACAGGACATTATAAAGTCTCTGATATCTTTTTTCCAAGACGGCCACCAGAAGTAGCGCTTGATCTTTTCTGAGGTCTTGGCCACACCGGGATGTCCTTCCATTAAAGAATTGTGATAACAAGAGATTACTTTTTTCTGTAAATCTGTGCTGGGTAGGTATAATCGTTCTTGGAAATACAATAAGTTGTCCTTTACTGCAAAGTCCTTTCCCTGCAGATGCCAATTCTGTATGTCTGCTGGAGTTACAAGTTGCCTGGCTTTATCCTTAACTTCCTCTATGGATTCTGTGGCGATTACACCCAGAATTCTTTGTTCGGGAATGATTGGTACAGGTTTAGGGTTGATCAAGTGTTCTTCCACTCCCATCCGAGAAAGGGCATCAGCTTTACCGTTCTTTGTACCAGGTCGATAGGTAATTATGAAGTCAAACTCGGCAAAGAATAATGCCCAACGGAGTTGTCTAGAGGATTGGGCTTTTGCGGTTTTCAAATATTGCAGGTTTCGGTGATCCGTAATCACAGTAACGGTGTGTCGGGCCCCCAGCAGATAATGCCGCCAAGCCTTAAAGGCAGACTTGATAGCCAGAAGTTCCTTGTCAGTAATCGTGTAATTGATTTCAGGAGGCGAGAATTTGCGGGACCAAAATGCCACGGGATGCAACTGATTGGTTACCGGGTCCTTTTGTGATAGAACTGCCCCCCATGGCAAGACTTGAAGCATCAGTTTCCACGATGTAGGGGAGTTCGGGGCGAGGGTGTTTTAAGATTGGTGCAGAGATAAATTTAGTCTTCAAATCCTGGAAAGCTTGTTCCGCCTCGGTAGACCATTCAAAACGTTTGTTTTTCTTTAACAAGGCAGTGATGGGCTGGACTATTCGAGAGAATTCGGGGATAAACCTGCGGTAAAAGTTAGCGAAGCCTAACATGCTTTGCACACCTTTTACGGAGGATGGTGATGGCCATTTGAGAACTGCATCGACCTTCTTTGAATCCATACGCACTCCGCCAGGTGATAATATGAATCCCAAGAATTCAACTTCAGTCACGTTGAAAACACATTTTTCCAACTTAGCGAAAAGTTTGTGTTGACGCAATCTTTCGAGGACCATTTTCACGTGTTTCCGATGTTCAGATTCCGATGAAGAATAAACGAGGATGTCGTCAATGTAAACAACAACTCACACATCTATGAGCTCTCTGAGGACATCGTTCATAAAATAGTGAAAGGCGGCCAGGGCATTGCAAAGTCCGAAGGGCATGACCTGATATTTTTTTTTTTTTTTTTTTCTTTTATTTTTGTTAGGTTGTATTACAACCCTTTAAAAACAGAGAGAAAACAAAAAACAAGCCAAAGTTTCTACATTCATCTCCAATCAATGCCAGGCGTCATCTCTACATCGGTTCCCTATGTCATGGCTTATGTTGCGGACATCGAAAGCGGCCCAACTGTTGAATCCGCCGAGGCATCGCGTAGATAGTCTTTTATAATGCGAAGGAAAGAAACCAGGGCATAGAGCACCCCTCTGTTTGACCCATCAAACAGGGCTCTCCACCAGTCTTCGCGGGTTAGGCACTGAAAATTCTTTGTTATTGGGCTGAAGATATTAGCTCTTTTAGACTCAAACTTTGGACACATTAAGATTAAATGTTTAAGAGTTTCCTTAGAGGTGGAGCAGAAACGGCAAGTGAGGTCCAAGTCCGGGGATTGGGACCAGTAGCAAAGGCGTTCTTTGGTTGTCATGACATTCAACCTGAAGTGAAGATAAGAGGCCCGAACCCACTGGTCTGGAAAACAAGCCAAGTACGATGGTACACATCCATATGCTCTTGCCTCGGCTGGCACTTCACGCATAGACCTAGAATTGGCTCGTTTATCACAGGTCTGGATCCAGTCATTTCTCCATATCTTTAATTTCGCGGCATCTGGGTTTTCAAGCAGCAGTTGCATCGTGATATCATACGTGCTAAGCACGTCATGGCATAGCTTGTTCCATTGAAATGCAATTGAGGGGGCCTTGGCAGACTGTAAATTGTTTAAAATGTCCAACTGGGGCAGTGTGATGTTTGCGTTTAATTTCCTGAAAACGCTTAGGAGGTTCCAAGCGACTCTCGCTTGCATAGATATGTATCCAAGTTCATATCTAATACACACTGTGGCGGTGCCTTTTGGAAGATTAAGCACTCTAGACCAGAAGATGTTTTCCAAGGAATTCCACACCTCAGAGCCGCACCCAAAGGCGTTTTCGCCAGCGTATATCAAAGACGGTACCACCTTCTGCTGGAAAAACATTAGCGTAGGTCTTAAGCTAAATTTTCCAAATTTTTTGTTAATTAAAACTGCTTGGCATGCCAATTGACGGCATTTGTTCTTGGCTGAATCAACCCAGGGGGCGTCATTTCTGCTAGCACTTAGCTGCATTCCTAGGTATCTAGTGTTGAACACACGCCCAATGGGTTCTTTGTTCACATACCATTTAAGATTCTGCCGAGTCGAGTTGAATCCTTGGAGTCTTTCAAGGACCATGACTTCGCATTTCCCTCTGTTGATAACCAACCCGTTATTTGTTAGGTATTTTTCTACGGCATTCAGTTTGCGCTGTAAGCCTATAGGGGTTAAGTCTATTAGAATGATGTCGTCTGCATAGACTAAGTAGTCAACATGAGAGCCGTGTAGTTTTGGCGGGAAAGTGCGGAGGTCACGAAATACATCCTTGATGTCGGATATGAACAAATTGAATATGATTGCCGCAAGCGGGCACCCTTGCTTGACACCTCGAAAGGTGTCAATAGGTGAAGAAAGGTTGCCCTTTTGGTCTAGGCGAACTCTGATGGTCGTGTTCGTGTGCAGTTCATAAATGGCGGCCAGCAGGCTTGCTGGGCAGTTCCATTTGGTCAATTTAGACCAGAGTAGATCTCTATTAATACTGTCAAATGCCTGGGACAGGTCCACGAAGGCGAGATATATCTTGGCATTGGATCGTAAAGCTTCCATTTTCAATAGGTTTAATGTTAAAAGGTTAATACCGCAGCCCAATCCTTTTACAAAACCAGTTTGTCTAGGGTCCATCTGATTGCAATTTATTGACCATTCCAACAGTTTTTGTTGGAGGAGAGTAGAGTAGACCTTGCCCAATACATCAAGAAGAGCAATTGGTCTGTAATTCTTTGGATTGCGGCGGTCGCCTTTTTTGAAAATGGGTATAATCACTGCTGATTTCCAGGACACGGGAGTCTTGCAGTTCATGGCAATCCTTTTGAACAGTAACTCACAAAAGGTGGTCCATGTTTCAGGGTGAAGCTTGAGCGTGAAATTCGTTAGGCCATCAGGACCAGGGGCTCTTGAATTGTGCAAGTTCTTAATGACTCTCAATATATCCTCGTAGTCGAAGACCAGGTCCCAATGTGATAGTACGGGAGGCCTCCAAGCAGCGACCTCGTTGTTATTGCAGAAAAGGTTTGCATAAAAGGATACCCACTCAGCCTCAGCAACCAGATTGGCCTGAAGAGCATGTTGAGGCGCAAGATTGTCATTTATCAGTCTCCAGTATTCAGCGGCGTTTGAGCTCTTCATTTTTGATAACATTAACTCCGCGTCATTCTGCAGCATGATACACTTATGAGACTTGAGCCAGTTCTTATGGTGTTGTTTAAATTTTCTCACAAGGCCATGGGCAATACTGGGTACTTGTTTACGGGCCGATCTTATCTGCCAACGTAGAAGACGTTTTCGTTGTTGCACCTCGAGGTCGAATTTGTGCTTCGGAGAGAACAGACTTTTGCCCATTGAGGTCCTGCATTCACGGTATTGGGTTAGCAAATAGTCGTAATCCGTAGATTTGGAGGTCTGGAGACCCCTCAAGATGTTACTTGTTTCAGAGGAGTCCAGATTTAAACGAATCCTACCAGTTCCTGTTCTGATATGAAAGGCCCAAAGATCTCGAGGGTTTTCAACCGTTTCCGTGAATGTCAAGACCACCATATCATGGTCACTGTGCTGCATTGATTGAACAAACAAACTAGTCGTTCTCATATGAAACCTACTGGATACAAAGATGTAGTCCAAGGTGGACTTGAGTTTGCCTCGACGCCAAGTGGGAGCAGCGGGAATATCACCCAGCGTTTGACCATTCAGCATCATAATGTCACGGACCTCCATTTCTAGGCACCATTGGGTTACCGGATAGAGTTCTAAGTTGTTTCCGGTCTTCTTGTAACCTGTTTCGTTCAAATGATTAAAGCAGTCGATGTTAAGATCTCCACAGATTATCAGCTCGTGAGGGGGGCCGGCTTCCATATACTCATCCAAGGACTTTGTAACTTCATCTATGAAGTTTTTAGTTCCATGAACCTCATGATTCCAATAGAGGTTAAAAATACAGATGGAAGTCGAGGTTCCAGCGGGTGAGCTACCCACCCCGACCGTAGTCACCTGAATATATGGAGAAATGTCAATTGAATTCAAAATCCGGAGACCAGAGTTGATCCTAGCAGCTACAAGGAGGCCTGCCATCGGTCTCCCCCTGGTCTGTTTGAGAGCCGGTGTAAAGGCGATTTCAAACCCTTCCAAAATGGGTTTTTCACAGAGCCAAGTTTCTTGAAGGCAGATAAGATCCAGATCTTCGGCCCAGGCGGTGTTAAACAGATGACTGAAGCCTCTTGTATTCCAGGAGCCCAAAGTAAGGGCTTTTTTGTTGTTAGAGTGCCTGAGAGCCTGGCGTTAACGAGGCATGGTGTTATTTAAGGTTTCAGCAACCCACGCCCAGTCGTTCCCTTGCGCCAAAGATGAGGGGTAAGACACTGGCCGGTCTTCAGTTGGGTGCACTTGGCTAGCTCCTTGAATTGTAATCTTGATGTTGTTTTGACTAGGTGTCTCAATCATCGGCTTCCGAGTCTTCTGTACCAGGGATAATGAGCTTAAGTGCGAGGCTGCAAGAGCCCGCTCACTTGAGCGCGTTGGTGGAATTTTATCGTCTCTGCCCGCTTCTATCGGGTTCGCAGCTTCACCCAATGTCTCTGCTGGGGCCCGTGTTGGGACTAGTGAGATGTCAAAACCTAGCGACATTAACACCGGACCGGCTTGGAGCAATGTATCAGCTATGATTTTTGATTGAACGTGTAGAATAACTGCATCGTTTTTGGTTTCCTCGAGAAATTCTACAATTTTCAAGTCACCAGATTCAATAGCCCGCAGACTTGGGACCAAGTGACATAGCCACAGAACATTGTGGCGATTCATTATCAAGTCATCAGCAGAGTCAATACGTTCCAATAGTACCTGGTGGTAAGAGGACGCCTTCTTCGGATAGTTACTCGTAGGGGGTTCTTTTATTGAGTGATTTTTCAGTGTAGGATTTCCTTGTGGAACCCCCATGGCCTTGAATTGCGACGGGTTCATCTGAATAAGGTCTTGTACTTTAGTGCCTGGAGGAACAGACTTTAAGGCTTTGGATGGTTGCTGGCTAGTGTAAAGATTGAAAGAAGATTGAGGTTCTAGATCTTTCGATTTCGGAGGATCTTTGTTACACTGATTGCAGATCTTCCGGCGTTTCTCCTCGAGCGTCATGAATGGTTTAGAGCAGCTGTTCATGTCATCTGTTAAAATTGAAGTTGGCCCAGTTACTTCACATAAAGATATAATTCTTGAAGCTTTCCGGGCCGGCACTTTAGGCAGAATGGAATTGAGGCCAGGCAGATGTAAACCGATGTCAGGCTGATTGATTATTTGGGGACAGACTGCGTTCGAGGGATCTGTGGTGTTGTCAATCTGTTTAGATACCACGAGGGGGATAACCGACAACAAATTGTGCTCCGCAGTCTCGTTCGCTTTCGTGGCTACTTCATCCTCATATGTCGATATGTTTAACAACTCCTCCGATATACCGCGTAAAACGATTATCGGTTCGATGGCCGGATCCAGATCGATTGTAGTAACATTTGACAGCGATTCACATGCGTCTTTTTTATTTTTTGGAGTTGTTTTGTTGACAGTTACATTCAAAGTTTTTAGGTTGCGCAAGAATTTCCTGGGATCATTACCTCGGTTCCTTTTTTTCATGGGCATGTTTTTTGATTTTTTAGGTTCGTTGTTTCTACAGTTTGCAGTTTTCGAGCCAGAGATAGACCGGCTTGTAGGGTGTTTAAATATGTCAAAAACTGCAGCAGCAGCGTCGGTTTCAGAGTTTAGTGCATCGACCGGTACCTCTATGTCAGAAACAGAACCAAGATTTAGATTTGACGAGGCAGCCAATTGAGGATCATGAAGCGCCAAGTTCTCTACAGCTTGAGTTTCCAGGCAAATAGCCTGAAAATTGGTCGAGTCAGATGGAGCCAAGTCAGTGGTGGAGAGGTCAAGGTCGGCCGTTTGCGGGCCAGAAGCACATGGAACAAGTAACAACAAAGAATGCTCTTGACCTTCTTCAGCTGTCGCCTTTTCTATATTAGCCAGCTTATCTGCGTTTCTCATGCGATCAAGAGCAGTGGCTTCTGCAATCTGGGCACACGTGGCTACAGGTATCCGAGAAGATGAACAAACTACAGAATTATTTGAGGTTCGAGGGCTCTGTACATCTCGGTCTTCAAGAACTTCAATATAACCAGGATTGTCGGCTTTTTGTTGAAAAAGGTGTAGAGCCTGTTTAGCCACTTCAGCCAGTAGTTTTCTGTCTAAGAGTGCATTTTTGTTACTGTCTGTTAAAGCACCTAATGCCAGTTCCACTTGTTTGTTAGTGTGTAGGGATGAGTTCTTTAGAGTCGTTTGAGACGTTTCCAATTCAGCAATCTTCGCATGAACACCACTGAGCGAAGCTGTTAGGTCTTTTATGTTGTCGTTTATATGTTCGTACATTTTTAGAAAAGGAGCCAAGGCAATTGTGGTTGATGACATGATGATACTTTGAAGCTCTTGCATACTTGGAGTATAGCGTGCGTTACCAGAGCAATCCATTGTACGGCCCTTGGATTGTCTTTTGCCCACTGGAAATCGTCTAATTTTGGGAAAAGGGCGCTCCATTAAGGATGAGTCCGATGAAGACAAATCTGACTTGTCTTCAGATTGCGAACTCACGCTTGAAGGTCCATGCATACATTGATGTGAGTTAGACGATGGGTCATTTTGCGATATCACCATAGCGGGCTTCTTCTGTGAGCATAGAATGCTCGGTGAACCACTCGAGCGTCTACTTCTCCTTCTTCTTTCGATCAAATTGGTCGTAAGGAGGCTCCGCGAGGGACTTTTAGCCAGCAACACTGATGGAGGCACCCCGTCCACAAGGTTATGGGACGCTCTCGTAGGGGTTGTAGCCCCTGGCAAGCAGTTTTTTATTGCCGAGTTATTCAACCTGCTTTTGTTCAAGTGCTTAAGGTCCATTAAAAGTTTATTAACCACTTCTAGGGAGTTTCTGCGGTTAATTGGGTCTTTTTCTTGTGGAATCAGCACCCTCACTCCCTCAGCATTTGCAAGGGAATCACAAGCAAAGGATTGTGAGTCCAATTTTTGAACCGGGTTGAACACTTCGTTGGGTGTGAGCGCTATGTCAGGCGCACTACTTTCGTACAGCGTGTTTAGTGGAAACACTGGCGAAGGTAGCAACTTCTCATGTGCACTGTAGAATCGTGTGCGTGGGGAACCATTGCTTGCTTCTATTTGTGTTCGAGCATCTACTGCATCGCAATCACCGGTAATCACATGGAGCACCTGGGCTCCGGGCCTCGCACCAGTGAGTTGACAAGAAGGCGTTTGCGTGGTAGCAGGGTCGTAAAGCGTTGAACTCATGTCATTTAATGCAGTACTGGCTGGAAAATCAAAAGGGCCGTGTGTTAGGGCCGATTCAAGCATAATCATCGGAATGGACTGTACTTCATGTGAACTAGCGCACTTGTCAAGGATCACATCACTTTTACTTTGATGCGGGGAGCGGGATGTGAAAGCCTGGGGTGGGATCATTTTTGTAGAGCTGGGCTGGGCAATAACACTGTCAGTAGCCGACTGTAGAGCAGGTACCACAGCCACTCTCTCAGCCCCCAATACCTCTGCCGCACCTCCCATTTGCCAGGACTGAGGAAGAAGAACTCGATCCACTCGTGAAGTAGTAACCACACAATCACTTACTATCTTTTCATCGTTGTCGTTGTCGTTGTCGCTAGGCGTAGATGTCGAGTTCGCGGCTGGCTGCGTCAGACGCTCATCTTGGTTCTTGGACTGTATGCAGTCAGAGACAACTGTGACAACAGAGACAACAGAGACAGGTGTGTGGAGCGCCTCCGAGGACTCCGCTGAAAGCCATGAATGTTCGGAGTCAGGGCACGCCGGTTCGCGCACACGCTTTCTTTGGGCTCGGGTCTTTACAGCGTTACTCACGATCTTTCCTTTCTCCAGAGCCATAAGAGCGCTTGTTCGCATTATGGCAGGGACTGAAGCGGAGATGAGTACGGGGATGGGTACTGTAAGCAAGAGGCCAGGGGAGTCTATAGCCGCACCCCGGCTTCCACGGACTTCCTCGGACTCCTCAGACTCTGCCAGACTCCGCGCCCGCTCCGCGGGGAGAGGCAGTTTTTAAGCTGGAGACACTCCCACAGCAGCAGTAGAAAGCGAAGAGTCACTGAACACTCCTGGTCACTCCTCAGACTCTGCCAGACTCCGCGCCCGCTCCGCGGGGAGAGGCAGTTTTTAAGCTGGAGACACTCCCACAGCAGCAGTAGAAAGCGAAGAGTCACTGAACACTCCTGGTCACTCCTCAGACTCTGCCAGACTCCTGATATTCAAATAGCCCATACTTGGTGCGGAAAGCTGTCTTCCATTCATCGCCCTCTTTTACTCGTACCAAGTGGTAAGCTCCTCTAAGATCCAGCTTTGTATATATGCATGCTTTTCTGACTTGGTCCAGGAGTTCAGGGATCAAAGGTAACGGATATCTATTCTTAACGGTGATCTGGTTCAGGGAGCGATAATCTATACAAGTTCTAAGGTCTCCTTCCTTTTTTGGAACGAAGAACAAAGCTGAAGAAGCAGGGGACTTGGAAGGACGAATAAACCCATTTGCCAGGTATTGATCCAGGTATTGTCGAAGGTGAAGGTTCTCAGGCTCGGTGAGGGCATAAATTCTACTACAAGGAGGAGTAGATCCAGGTATCAGGTCTATCTGGCAGTCATAAGACCTATGAGGAGGTAGAGAGTTAGCCTGATCCTTCCGGAAAACATCTTGGTATTCTAGGTATTCGGGAGGTAACTGGGGAGTCTCTGAAGAAATTGCTGCCAGTGCAACACCAGGTGGAGGGTGACAAGTAGAGACACATTCTGGAAACTGGACCGTTCTTGCTCGCCAATCGATCAGAGGATTGTGTTTCTCTAACAAAGGTATTCCTAGAATAATCTGAAACTGAGGGGCCTTGATCACATCGAACACGATCTTCTCATGGTGTCCATCTTGACTTACTAGCGTCACCTCTTGAGTGGTATGCGTTACTGGCCCGGAGGCTATCTCCGTACCATCCACCGTAGTAATGACGTCCTTTACAGCCTTGGGACAAAGAGTTAGATTCATCCTCAAAACCATTTCATGATCCACATAATTGCCGATGGCACCGCTGTCGACGTAAGCTTCAATTGCATGTAATCGATCCGGATTATCAGGGCTAATGAGGACCATAGGTATCACGAAATGCGAGGTCACGGAACTGGTTTTCACGCTCGGCAAGAGGACCTCTATTCTTGTCGGGCGAGGTTGTTTCCCTGCTCAGAGTTTGTAACTTTGGTAACTGCAGCTCCTACTGCCTTCTTGGCAGGTTTCACCGGACAGTCTCGAAGAAAGTGCCCTTAGTTTCCGCAATAGAGGCATAATTGCAACTGTTTTCTCCTTTCCCGCTCCTTTTGTGTTAGAGGACCTTTCAGACCCCCTATTTGCATGGGTTCCCCGGAGTCTACTCCTTTGGAAGGAGTTGGCGGTTTGCAAAATACTCGAGCATCAAACTTGGAACGATCGGCCTTCCTGTTCTGCAGTCTGTGATCTATTTGAACGACTAAGTCTATATAGTCCGAACAATCTTGTGGGGGATTCACTACTTGGGCTAACACATCTTTGAGCTCTCCACGTAGACCTCTATAAAACAGCATAATCCTTTTGTCCTCAGGCCATTGAGTTTCCACTATCAGTCTGTTGAAAGACGCAATATAAGCCAAAAGGTCTTGATTACCTTGTCGCAACGAAAGAAGCTCATTGTCCAAGGCCTGCCCCTGTGAATGTCTTGCAAACAGTTTTTCCATACTGAGCTGAAAAGCTTGAAAATCATGGAGGACCGGATCATCTTGATTTACTAGAGGGATCGACCAGTCTGCCGCATTGCCACTAAGGTACGAAAGCACGAAAGCTACTTTAGCTTGATCAGTTGGAAAGGCTGCTGGCCGGCATAAGAAATGCAACCGGCACTGATTGATAAATACTGCAAACCTCTTTGGGTCACCAGAAAATCGTTCGGGCGGAGCCAGAGGTACATTCCCAGGTAGGTTGATCTGCACTGGATTCATAGAGGATGTAGAAGGAAGATTTCCCCCAGATGCGGGTAACGGGGTCTGTCCGGCTTGTGGATGTAGCAATTGTCTAGCGAGATCATCTGTTCGCTCCTTGGAAATAATCAGTTCCCTTCTTAGAGCGTTCGTTTCCTGACGGGCTGCATGCACTTCTGCCCTTAGTTCCCCAAGTAACTGGGCTAGCTGGTCGGTATCCGAGGTTTCCATAGCGCCTGGACGGGAGTTTTGTGGTAGGCTTTGCGTTCTGTAACGCTCACCTGATTCCCGTAGAGGCGCCGGTCTTGACTGGGCGTATACCGTATCTTCAAAGGTGATGTGTAACACACGGCTGGCTCTTTGGGCTGGACCTCTGTGCACTGTATGTCTGACTCGAAGGGTAAGATGTCTGCAGATAGAAAATATGGGATTAAGGAACTGGGTTATTGAATGTCTCTCTCTTCTTCCCTTTCTCTTCTCCTGTAGAACCCCAAAGGTTAACGCTCTCACCTTAGGTAAGTGAACGCCGTGCTCTCCATCTGCCTCGGGGCAGGGTGCTGTAACCAGTTTCTTCACTGGATAAGGGGAGCAGGCCTCTTGACTTCAGAGGACTGCTGTCCATCGTTTACTGCACGAACGGTAAGTTTCGAGTAATTCTAATGTCTTTAAAGTCTTTAGTAATGATGTTTCTTGTTTTGCAGGGTTCCGGCGATGGCGGATGACGGGCTGAAGTGAGTTGAAGATGGAGCCCGTGTGATGAATAGAAGCGCCTGGAAGCACGTAAGTAAGCGCTTGTTGCCTGCTTCACGATGCGCTCTAACTGTCTTTTTATTTTGCAGGTACAAGTTCAGAGCGGCTGCAGGGTGCCGGAATACCCACTGGGTTAGATGTGGAAAGGAGTAATGGCACGTGAGTATTAAAGTTCCCCAATGTCTTTAAACGCACCTTGTTTTGTCTTTCAGATGCGGGATGCAGCGCCGAAGGCCTCCGGAGCGTGCGAAGAGTTGGTAAGCTTTTGTCTTTCAGATGCCGGAATGCAGTGTGAAGACCTCCGGAGCGCACGAAGAGTAGGTAAGCCTTTGTCTTTCAGATGCCGGAATGCAGCGCGAGGCGTTGGTGACAGCCGATGGACCAGGTAAGTGAAGAGCTGTCACTGAAGACCGTAATGCTAACCTGTTCTTTCTTGTCTTTATAGGTGTTGCTGAAGACTGGATTCAGGATGGTAAGCCTTTTTCCTTAGGCCCAGGATCAGATGCAGAAGACACGATGAGCGTTCTGCTGCAGAGGATGCAGAATAACGCAAAGCAAGATTCATCCATCGGGTGTGGTTTAAATAGCCTCCTGTAGTGCTTAGGTGTCTCCTTCCACATCCACGCCTAGGTAAGAAAAGAGTTCCTGCTTTCCAGAAGAGTTCCAGTGTTCTGAATCTAGGGAGTGGCTCCTGCCCCACCCAACAGGAAAAGTAGTTCCAAACAGAAGAGGATCAGAGGCTCAACTGGCAGGCAAGTAAGCAGCATGCTCTGCTGCAGGTAAGTCCACCCAAGCATTATGAGCCCGGCGCTTCCAGCGCTGGGACTGGGCATATTTATGAGCCTGGTGCCACTGGCGCCAGGACTGGGTCCAAAAGGTCCCAATTGGGACTGGTGGGCACTCTGAACCTGGGTTATGGATCTGCTTCCAAGGGAGTTGGGAAAACCCTGACCTTTTGGAAGCAGAGATCATGACAGTAAATGACTGGCATGAGACCCCTGTTGGGAAGGGCACCTCACCTTGATCAGTGGAACCTGTCCCATATCCTGATTGGTCAGGGTGCCTCAGATCCTTTTTATAATTTTCGATTTCCTTGGTGAGGCTCTCACACATGTGTCTCTATTTATTTGCTGTTGGTAGTCAAAGAGCTGGCTTTTTAATTCTGACATTAAGGCCTAATTAATCTCATGCACCCTGCTTTGTGCTACTAACCAATCCTTTGTTTGCTGCACCTCATGCTGAAGTGATTCATTTTCCCTCACACATTCAAGGCACTTTTACTTCAGGAGACTAATCTTTTTCGCTTGTTAATACCTATATTTTGCTGCCTCTAATAGTTCAGCTTCTATTTGCCTCACTCGCTGTACAGCTCATTCATTCCTTCTCTAATTCTGGCCAGTTCCTGAGAACCTGACTGTTCCTTTTCTACCTCCATTTCCAACTGATTTATCCTCTGTAATAGGACACTGTTATCCTGATTCAAGAGGTATTTTTCCTGAGCCAACTGCATCCTCTGTTGTTTCAGAGTACCTAACTGCTGATGTACCTGATCAAAGTAATTTTGTGAATCAGCCCCTTAGATATTTAATTGACTATTTTCAGTTTTAAATTGTTTTATTTCTGATTGGAATTTGATAATGACCTCCAAAAAGACTCTGTTATGAGCAGCCTGGTCATGTAGTTTGTGTTGCAATGCGCTCAGATTTTGTACACTCTTTGTGTGCATTTTTCAGTGCAAAAAACGGTGTTTCACGCTCTGCACTCTCTTGCTGCAGTGTTTTTAATTCAGCTTTGATTTGTTGAACAAGATCCTGGGCCTGTGATAGGCTTCCAGCCTGATTCATCCTACTAGCCTCACTATTTTGTGAATGCTCTTCCACTAAAAACAAATGAAAATATAACTGAGCAGTTAGCTGAGAAATATGTATCTGTTCATCACGAACAGTTGTGGTCATATAAAATGCTTCAAGTGCTTTGTGCAAGATTCCGGCTTCAAGCCAAATATCATTGCTTACTGAGGTAATCTCCCGCACAATTCTGGTTTGCCAGTTTCCTGCATCCTCCTCAACCCATTCTCATTTGAGAAATAATTTAGTTAGCATATGTTCCCTGGCTTCCCCAATTTGTACAGTTGTCATTTTCACATTTAGCTTTTTGCACTTTAATAAAACTTTATTTATGCAGGGGCAAAATCAGCCTGTTCCTGCTTGATTTCCTCACTCAAATTAATTCTTACACACTTAATTGTTTTACCTATATACCTCCCGGGAACTCAGGATTCAAATCCTAGCTGCACTTTAACAAAATAAAGATGACTTTCCCTCTACCTTAATGCAATTGCATCAAAATGAATAGACTGTCACATTGTACTTATCATGGGTCAGGAATAGGAAGCTAAATCCCAGACGAGCGCCCAATGTGTAACAGTTTATTGAGAAGCCACCCTCAACATGGGGAGTTCCTTCCCTCCCCACTCACGTGGTTATGCAACAAACTGTTTAACAGATTATTTTTTTTTAGCACTGTCTCAGACACATATCATGCCTTTTGGATCCCTCTCCCCTGAGCTAACAATGAGCCAAGAACCAGGCTGGCGTACAGGAAATATATTGATATTTATATAAATTAGAAGTAATAGAAATTTGAAAAGGTCAAAACCACTTTGTCTGTGGCACAACACAATCCACTTCTCTCAGCATAAATAAATCACAAAAGTGAGTTAAAAAAACACACAATCGCAATTCTTCACTTTCTGCAATTTTCATTTCACAAAATACTTACACTGATCAATAACAAACACACTTATGTAATGTTATGCAATTTAGATTGTCCTGCAGCTTAAAAAGGGTAGCAGTAGGATTTCAAGATTGGTAAAATAAATACATATGGCGATTATAATTTCCCCCACACTTTTGGTTTAAAATAAAGACAGATTTATGTATTTCTTTGTTTTTCAGACCCCCACCTCCTTGCTTTGGTCTATGTTGGGAAGTCAGACAGAAACATTGGAATGCTTTGGAGAGATTTGGATTTTAGAACCCCCTCCCCCTTACTGAAAGGCCTGTGTTGGGGACATTGGATAAAAAGGTTGGACTGATTTAAGAACAAAGCCACCCCTCTTCCTTAAGAAGTCGGGGTCAGCTGGACAAAAAGGATTGTCCAATTCATGTATAGGCTATAGTTTTCAGCACACACTGGGAAGCGAGCTTTGTTAATTTCAAATTTTATCAAAATACAACGCATAGTGTTCTGCCAAATGGGGAATTAATTAATTAATATTTTTGGTTAAATAGGCTAAGGATCTACACCGATTTTCCCCCACGACCCCCCCTCCACCCACTATAAAGGGAAAGGATTCCAGGCAAGCAGACTCCCTGACCTTTTGGTTTCCCAGGTCTCAGTTCTACTTACACAGCAAGCCTCTGTTTAAGGTTCAGAAATGCCAGCTGCATCTCAGGACACTCTGGAAAGATAGGGAAGGGGTCTGGTCACTCCACTCGCAAAGATGGCCCCCTGCTCTCAACCATCGGACCCATTCAGCTTTGAGGCCTTCCGAGAAAAAGACAGCTCCACCCATGTGCACTGTCAGCAACCTCCTCTGGTTCTCCTTACAGCGGTCAGATGGTAAATTTCAGCAGCCTTCCTGATGGTATGTCTCTTGTCTGTCTGTTCCTGTCTTCCTTTTTCTCTTTTTTCTGTCTCTCTGTCCTAGTGCAGTTCCCCTTATATAGCAACAATGATAACACCAATTGTATAATCTTTGGGAAGTACCCTGCAATAATCTCTGCTACTAGGATTGGACAGTTACCCTTCTCTCTCCACCAAAATCCAGCCTCCAAGTCAGGATTTTTTTAGGGGTCTGGAGCAACATATGGCAATTCCCATTTGCCATTGCCCTTTGTTCTCCTTTCAAGTTTTTGGCAAAAACGAGTTATGTATCAAAACTTCATAATTTTTCTACCAACTGCCATACTAAACATATTTTCTGTTACAGCTAATCCTGGGGCATTAGATAAGAAGACCACAAAATATGTTACATGTAGCATGGACATGTGGCATCTTTCTGCCATAAAAAGCACAACAGTTATGAATATGTCAGTTATTAAGCATATCCCTAATTCCATTTTCCACCCGCTCACCAACTCTCACATACCGGCGACTTCAGACCATACTAATGGTACATAAGGCGCTATATAAATGCAAGTAACTTAACATTTAGAACATGTTCAGATCAGCCAGAAACAGTTCTAAGATAGCCATTACAGATCCATGAGTCACGCAAGGATACATTTTTTATCCCCAAAATCGCCTGGAAATTACATAAAAAATGGTACATAGATGAAATCCATCCACCTTTTGATGGCTGAGAAAAAGGCCTAAATGATAATTGCCCTTTTAAATTAATTGTGAATCTTCATGTGGGACAAATGGCCCTGACTCCTGCCTTCCGCCCATTTGTTTTCACTGGGTCAGCCTGTGCCCACAGTTTTTTTTAATCAATCGGCTTTGTGTTGGAAGCTTGCTCTTTGAAGTCGGTGCCCCCATTTTCACACATATTAGCCATGCTCCAGCCACGGGTGACTTTTTCTTGAAGTCCATGCTTTCAGAGCAAGCAGGTCTGGAGAACACTGAATTTTGACACCTTTAGCAGGGAATTGTATTGCGGTCGGGCATTAGATGGGAGATGTGACATCCAGGCTGAGAGTGGGAGTTTACCTTGTAAAGTTTTTCCAACAGCCCGCAAAAGAGTGTGCCTTTGGATGATGTTTTCCCTGAAGTCAAAGTGGCTCTTCAAATGTCAATGGAGTTTCAGTAGGTGAAACATAATATACATTGCTTTTGGTCAACCCGCACATCAGGTTTTGTTTTCCTGACAACTTTCTGTGAGTAGTGATATTTGTTTTCACATTTACTTTTTCAAACCGTTTTTATTTGCACACACATGTGCAGGCCGTTTTTGTTTACAATGTTTAAAAATCCTGTTTTCCATGTGACAGGGATCTTTGGTTCCTCCTTCTTTTGTAAATTAATTATAATGCTGCTTATCCATTGGTAATTCCACATGGCTCCTTAATTTTACTTGAAAAACAAAACAAAGGCCAGGCCGTTTTTGTTTCAGTGTTTAAAATCCTGCCATTTATGTGAAAGGGGCTTCTGTTTGGGGGCTTTAAATGCACCCCACAGCATGCATTGGGATGGCTTTCTATGGATCTGCAACCTTCCAAAAATAGTCTCTCCAGGGCATAGTAACCCAAAAGCCTGTGGCAGCACCTGCAGTGATCAGCTTTCTTGAATCCCAGAAAGTGGAGAAAAAATGCTGCGAAAAGAGCTCTGCTCCAGTTTATCTGTTTATTTTATTTTCATTTAAACCCTTTAATGCGTGTGTTTTTTTCAGTCTTCATATCTTACTTATAAACTCCAGAAGAGGTTATGTTAAGCTAACATTACTTTGCACGCTAGTAGTTGAAGGATTTGCTCAAAATGTCACTGCAGCATTTATATTGTCTTGAATGTGATGTGTGCACATCTCAAATCACCTCCATAGAACAGAGGCTTTTTATAAACCTATAACTTTCATGCCTTGAATGTACCCCTACTTCGCCCGCATCACCCACCAATGGAGGTGGGTTCCCAGAGTGCTTTTTTACACTTCCATTACTGTCCGGGGACAGGTCCGCTCGAGTAATACTACACTTAGTCAATTCGAGCAGCATATTTGCGTAGACATCTGTAGCCCATTCGTAAATCATTCTAACCAAATGCTCATCATGCGAAGAAAAGGAATGCGAAATAAACATGTACGAGAAATACAATTCTTCTGTCATGCTTTGGGTGTAGTACTGTCTTCACCCCCTGTGTGGCGCTGGCAGCATCTTCTTACAAAGTAGTGGGAATTTCCCATCACGGCACTATTTGGATCTGAATCCAGCACTGCCTGCCAAACGAAAATGGTCATGATGTGGGCGATAGAGGCGGGTTTTGGTAATTCCCCGAAATCTCAAGGAGGAAATGAAAGTATTTTTCCCGAAGTATACAATTAACGTCCCCTCCCCACGCCCCCTATACTCTAGTGAGCCGTGAGGAGTGGGAGGGATAATATAAACTATAAAAGAACGCAGAGTGGGGGACAGTCACTTAACTTCCAAGATGAACTACAGCGGGCAGCAGGAGCTCGGCTTTCCCCTGCTGGGCCAGGCGGCGCTGAGCGGGGTGCAGGACGCCCCATTTCTGCAGCCGTTCTGGGACATGGTGCGGGACCAGGAGGGCTGGATGCGATCCCCACTTTTCCCAGTGCTGTTCTCCTTCACAGCCTATGTCCTCTTCTGCATCCCGTTCATGGCTCTGGATCTGGTGTCCACGTTGGTGCCGGCTTTGAGGAAGCTCAAAATCCAGCCGCAGAGCAGCCCCAGCGCCGAGGTGCTGCTGTGCTGTTTGCTGCAGACGATTTACAACCACGTGGTGTTCATCTTCCCAGTGACGCTGGCCCATTGGTACTGGAGACCCGTGCACTTGCCCCTGGTGGCTCCGGGGCTGTCGGCGATGATACTGGATGTCGTGGCCTGTCTGCTACTCTTCGATTTCCAGTACTTCGTCTGGCATTTGGTGCACCACCGCGTGCCCTGGCTGTACAAGACTTTCCACAAGTTTCACCACAAGCACACGTCCACGTTCGCCCTGAGCACGCACTACTCGAGCGCCTGGGAGACGCTCTCGCTGGGGCTCTTCGCCGGGGCCTGTCCAATGGTGCTGCGCTGCCACCCTCTGACTGAAATGGCGTTCTTCGTGACCAACATCTGGCTCTCCGTGGAGGATCACTCGGGCTACGACCTGCCCTGGTCCGTCCACAGACTGGTGCCCTTCGGCCTGTGCGGGGGGGCACCCCACCATGACCTGCACCATCTGACCTTCAGGTCCAACTACGCGCCATACTTCACCCACTGGGACAAGCTGTGGGGGACATTTCGCGACAGTCACTCCAAGGATTGAGCCAGACTGTGTCGGAGGAATAACACTACTTGCGCATCTCTATGAAGCGAAAACACAAGGCAAGTGTCCGACCACGCCGACCAAGAGAACCCGTGTTTCGAATGGCTTTTCATAGGAGAATGCGTCCGAACTGAGGGGGGCAGTAACGCTGCCCACCCCGCACTCGTTGCACTATGACTCTGTTGCCCAAAGAATGCACCGAGACCTCCTCACAGTCAGAGCAGGTCTCTGCTGCGCGCATCGAACATTCCAAAGACACGCCATCCAAAGTGTGTGATGGGTTCAGTGCTTAAGTTGTGGGGGTGCTTGCCAGGGCTCAGCACTGCCACTTATTTTTGAGCTCCAGCACTTACTGTCTAACTTTATTTATGAAGTGGTGATAGTCAGTGCATCCATAAACCACAATGAGCAGATGCGAGCTGTAGTGTAACCCCAAATATGCCAACACTGTGGGAAGCAGCTATGGGTATTGGCAGCATTGGTGGGGAACTTCCCACCCGCAGTACCACAGGAGTGCTAGAAAATATTTGGGCCTTGGCAATTAGTTTTTTACAAACTAAGGACTGGATATTTTCATAAGGTATATTTTAGCTTTTGTAAAGCTCTATTTATTTGCTGCCAGATTTTGTGGTATAAAATAACCCATTGATGTACATTTTTTATATATATGTATATATATATATATATATATATATATATATATAAATTAAGAGACTATCTATAATGTGAGTTATCTGCATTGAGAGCTGCACTTATATTTGTATTTATTTTACTTAAATATTTTTTCTATTTATTGTGAATCAGAGATACAGAGAAGAAGAAAAAAATAATATGAGTGCCCAACCCTCACAAGAATTGGTTTGTGTGTGTGTAGTTTATCAAAAAAATGAATGCATTAGGTTACATTCAATTATGGGCGGATCTTAGAAATTGATGTCATTCCGAATGTACGTTTAATTATCAGCCCGCTTTGGCGGACTCGAATCATGACTTGTTTGAGAAGTTGTAATGAAGTCCCTAGCGGGAAATGTAAGTCTTAGGTAATAGTGGCGGGAAATAAAAGAGAAGCAGGAAGTGAAGGAAAGCAGAGAAGTGAAGTAGGTGAGGAGACATAAAGTGAAGGGTTGGAGAATATAAAGAAGCCAATCAGAAGAAAGAAAACAAGCTATACAGCTACAAGGAATAGACTGGGACCTGGAAGTATGGAAGGAGCGCAGGTGCGGTCAAGCACAGCATTTCAGGGATTGAGACTATAAACAGCAGGTGTTTGCGTGGCCAAATGAGCTCACTTCTGCTAATGAGATCCTGGATGTCAAAAGGTGGATCACGTATGCTCAGGTTATGATAATAAACAGACAATTTAACATGAACTCTTTGTTGTGGTGCATTTGGGTGTGTGTTGATGTTTTTAATTCACCTTCTTGGTCATTGCAGTTTCCGTGTAACAATGGTATGTTGACACTAGAGCTTAGCTAGCTGAGGCCGCTGGAAGGCAGGCAGGCAGCGCCGTGGACATCCTCAACTCAAGGATTCAGCGAGCTTGTTACCTGCTGCTGCTCTTGCTTGTGGTGGTGCATTCGGATCTCACCTTGAATCGCAGAGGACCAACTGCTCCACTAAGTCCGGGCTGGTTTGAGCATTAAATGCCTTCCGTTGTTGGGGCGTAGGTGGGCATTTTTCCTGGCATGCTCCCACAGGTGAGCTAGTTATCTGTTGCTCTTGCGCAGGTGGTACTTCCTAAACTAGGGCATATAGGAAAATGAAGTTGCAAATTCCAGTCATGGGTCACTGTCTAGGGCCTCTTAAATTGCATGGAGGTGATGTGCTACGTTTGCACTTAATTTCAAAATGGCCTCCTCTGTGCACTGTCCATTGTTGGCACTAAAAAGTGCAAAAGCGTGACAAAGCAGGCACACTTGCCTTTACGCCTTATTTGCTCACGTACTATGGCAGACTGTGTAACCGACGCCCGCTATTTAACCATGCATTGCAAGCAGCGATTACATAAGATTCCTTTGGAATGCACCTGCTTTTAGCAGTTGTAAATACCAGGCAGATACTATAGGAAGCCAATGCATAAAAGTCAGCCGGAAAATCAGACGCCAGCGGTAATTCATGCGGCTTTTCATGGCAGAGCGGATTGAGTCGCAGAAGCCGTAATCAACTCTGCCCTCACTTCACCATAACAATCAATGAAAATACGACAGAACGTAAAAAACATGTGCAAAAGCTGTATTGACGACTTTTTTTTGCAACGCCCTGGCGAACATTAACCCCAGCGTGTGCTGTTGCACACACGTACACGAAGTTGTGGATAAATGGCCTACATTAGAAAACACACTCATGCCTTTAAACCATGCATGTTAGGGAAACAAACATTGGCATTTAGAGGTACTACAAAGCCATACGTTTGCAACAGCTGAATAATGGAGTGATTACCTGGACGTATGATTGCAGTACCGGGCAAATGTCTATCTAATACCTCAAGCCCAATCTATTGGCTTTGGAAATACTTGCTTTTAACATGTCATAATTGCAAGGGACATATATCAATCAAGTGGCCGAAGGCAAACTTGGTTAAGAAGTTTGTATTACATAAGTAGCCATTTACAGCTGCAATTAAGTGATTAAAGCTGCTTAGAAAAGCACTGGCAGGGTAAAGCTTGATTTTACTACTCATCAGCAAATTCAAAGAGATCCCAGGGGGATGTGTTTTGGGTAAGCAGGGGCAAGGAGTGGGTTGGAATGGGCAGTCAATGGTTGGGTATATACCAAACAACACCCACACGCTGGATATCCCTCCTCACATGTCATTTCCCCCCTACCTGTATTCCAATATAGCAGTTAATTTTGACCTCATAGCCCAAACTAAAATGACATTCCAGAGTTGAACGAAAGTTTGATATGTGAAAGAAGGCACACAAAAATAAAAACATTGGCAAAGCCAACAATTTAGTTTTTTTTTACATGGAAATTGCTTTCTGTGTTGTCTGGTATGCCATCATACGACTTCAATCACATCATATGCCAGCCATTTCCACCAAGTGCCCAGGTACAATCATCACGTTTGAGCGGTTGACATAAATGCTGGGTACAGATATCTGATGCTCGGTATTGACATCAAATACCAAATACCCGAGTGGTCATATCGTATGCCAGCCACTGCTTTTAAATGCCACAATATAACATCATGTACTAACACGAGTTCTCAAAAGTCATGCACTCACATCACATGGCAGGCATTCCTGTCAAATGGCAGCCATTCCCACTATGTGGCACATAGTTGAACTGTGGGTAATAATTGGACAGCTCTAGCACTAGGCACACTCATCTCTGACCTGGGGACACCTGGCGCATCACAAGTCCGAATCCCAGCAGGGGCACCTGCGCCCTCAAACCTTCCAAAGTCGAGACATTGAGCACAATTATATTTGGTAGGAATAACAGCTATTATTGTCTATTATTGTAGTTCTTAGAACAGGGTCTGCAACCTTCGACCTTCCAGATGTTTTGGACTACAGCTCCCATGATCCTTCACCAATGACTACAGTGGCTAGAGTTCTTGGGAGGTGAATGCCAAAACACCTGGAGTGCCAAAGGTTCCAGACCCCTGATAGGAGTAGTAGGAACATGTTATGAAGTGCTAGATAACAACCTATCAATACATGCATTTGAATTGGAAGGAATCTGGCATGAATCGTTATCTGCTTTTTGTTTTCGTACTAAGGAGTTTCTTTCTTTTTTTGTAAAGGTTTTTCTTTTAAAACCAAAACAAATAAATAATAAAAAAATATATACAACATGATTTTATTATTGTTACTTGCATTATATGCCAAGTGCTGACATCATATGCCAGGTACACCATATTGTAGATATACCACCGATAGGTAGGTACCGACTTCAGTAGGTAACAACTTCCCATGCCAGGAACTGTCATGAAATACTAGGTACTCCCATCATACACCAGGCTGTGATATCAATTCCCTGATACATACTTCAGATGGCAGGTGTTCCCACCAGTTGAATCAGTAGACAAATCATATGCCGGGCACTGCCCTCAGTGCCACATCCCGTCTACTCACACCGTATTTCAGATACTCCCCTCTCATGCCGGGTACTTGGAGGAATTGACATCAAATGGCGGGCACTCATATTATATGCCAAGTATTACAAGCATCAGGCAACTCAAATATATTACCCGGTTTGGGTCTGTGGCACACTTTAGGCACAGCTTCTCTAGCCTTTCGACAGCTTCGTGGAATATGATTGCAATTGAATTACATACTTACCATCTTTACTATCATTAAAGCTTTGTTGGCACACATTCTGTTCCTTTCCAGGTGGATAGCTTTTTAGTTAAGTGCTCGCCTCTGACAAGGCACCATTCTGTACTGCGCATGCTGGAATCCCAGCAGTACTGCTTAGCCGTTCACGGTCCTTAAATGGAGTATCCTTAATTTGAGTGATGTCTATTTGAGTAGCACTAAGAAGCAGGAGGCATGAAGCACCATGTATAAGATATTATTAGCAACGTGCTCCTTTTAGAATTAGGCAATTTATATCTAATAGAGAACTAGAAATCATTACATTCACAGTGAGTGCAATTTCAAAACACCATTCTTCCAGAAGAGGACAGATATGCACAGGAAAGAGCGAAAGAGAGAGAGAGAGAGAGAGAGAGAGAGAGAGAGAGAGAGAGTGGTCGATCGAGATAGAGAAAGAGAGAGAGAAGAGAAATAAAGAAATAGAACTCGCACGAGTAATGATCCTTTTTTTCAGTATTATTTGGTTGTTTCGTGTGTACATTGGTCTCAGTTCCATCATTAGGTAGGATTATCAGCTTCATTGTTATGGCTGGAAGAAATTGAATAAATCATAACCAGTGGCATTGCTCTGGGAAATATTCCAAATAGTAATTTGTCAGAAAATTCTGCGATTGCAAAAGGGGAATAACTGTGCAAATCGAGCATGGCCCCACTCCAAAAAGAGCAGCCAAGCCCAAAGTCTTCATCTCTTGCGCACGAGACCACAGACAACCCCCAGACATATTTTGGTCTCCACTCATTAGGAACCATTATGACGCCCAATGAGGCCACAGCATGCCTTGACTTGATGTGGTCTCATGCCAGTGAGATGTGGCCCACCAGTTCGGGTGTGAAGGAGCCAGATGCGCACGTCTTTTCAATGGTATTCAATACACAACAATGATGACTTGAAGGGTTGCCCAGAGCATTGTCAGTGGTAATGGTGTGTTCAAAGCCTACCACACTTCTCCATCAATGTTGCTTAATCTCACATGTCATGGTCATGCGTGAGATAGCAGGCGATTCAGTCTGCGGCATGCACTACCTAAAAGTCACTACTACAAATAAAGCCACACTAGAGTCTATTCAACCACACACTAGTGAGCCTTTTTTATAGCACTCACTAAAAAGAGGCAGTTCTACAGTTGGGAACTAAGATAAATAGTGCGCATTCATGTAAATTGATATGTCCAGGATCACAGTTTGGTCAAGTGGGGAAGCTGGAATTTGAGGCCAAGTTTTCTGGTTCTAAATGTTGTAGTTTATGTCGTAAGTTCAATCGTTTCTAATGCCATGTTTAATTTCACTTCAGCACACAGTGCTGTGTCCATACTTGTTTTTGAAAATGTAAACTAGTAGCTGTGTTAAAAAAAAGCTGACTGGATTGCAATGCACCCCATGGTGAAACGACCTGTTTATTGAGACATTAGGCAAATAAGTATGACACACTCTGAAAGGGGAAAACGAGCACCAAAGGAAATGCATAGCTGTAAAATATAAGGCAATCCAGCAAAGTAAGTGGACGAATAATACATCCCCGACACGGTGGCACATTTCCATCTGCTGGGAAGAGCTCTAGTTTGATTTAAAAGGATCAGAGTTCTATTGTATGGATTCTGCACACACGTTACGTCTGCCGAATCGACCAACTTTCATAAAACACTCTAATAACTAATTTTTATTAGCGAACAACAGACTTTCAAATGACTATTTACAATTGCACACAAGCGTGGAGGCATGCTTTACGCATCATTGAGTGCGTTTCTGACCAACACAGTATTTTCCTGCATGCTAAAGAAATCGCAAGAAAACATTTGCCAGCTGGTAAAAGCACACGCTGATCACATGTTAACATCCTCACATAATGACCGTTTGGCTCCTTTCCATTTCCAGCAAGTATACAGTGTAAACAAAAAAAACTTGGCGTGCAAATACACACCACACACGATTCCAGAATTGATTGTAAACATGTCTTGATTCATCCAGGCAAAAATATCACCCGGTTGCCCAAAAATCATAAAAGTGGCCTTCACCCTCCAGCCGCTGCACCAGTTAACCCTCTGCAATCCTTCAATTGTTCTTCCTTCCCTTACAAAACATCAAAGAACTTAGACCTGTATCTACCCCAGTTCCGCCCTCCCTGATTGCTTTGTCCTCTCCTTATTTTCTGGGACTCCAACTCCAGTCCCCCCCTACTCCTGCTACCCTCCTCTGACCTATCTGCCTGAATCCCCTTCGGATTGCTCCCAAATGTCCTCCTCCCCTTATAAATCAACCTCTTGGATACCCAATCAGACAACGTCCTCCTTCTGTGGTACATTCTGAAGCCTGGCACCCTGACTGGCGTGTCCCCTGCACCCCACACCACTAGACAGCCACCAGAACCACGTCAAAGGTTTAGACGAATCCAGGAGCGGCGCTCTCAGGATCTGACGACGCATGTGCAGAAGCTGGTCGCCAGCCAACACAGGGAGAGCGTAGCCACAGAAGGTTGCTCACCACTGCCACTGCAGGACCTGCAGCTGTGGGAGGAGCAGGCCAAGACAGCCATTGCCTGGAGCATCATAGAAGGGAGTTGGCGGAGTGGAGACTGGTGTGGAAAGTGAGTATTGCATGCATGCATGAAAATAAGCAATGATGGGAGTTGGCACATATGTAAGTGGACAAGAGGAACTGTTACAGTTACAAGTTACAAAGGAACTGAATTCATCAAACACACACACACACACATAAACATGCACTCATCCATGCACACATATAAACACAAACACACAACAGCAATGACAAAGTAAGATCCACAATGTCTACTCTTCTAGAACCGTTTTCCTCGTGTCATTTCGCACATGATAGCAGGTACATATTGCAACTTGCCTCGTGCAGACAGTTAGATGATAACTGCATGTCTGTAAACATGTCAATGGGCAAGCCATATCCCCCTCATATTTCTGTATTGGCCTCATGCATCATGGTATGTGTAGTGTTGGCCACTGAAACAACAGAAAGAGATTTCCTGAAAGCAATTGAGACCAGTGGCCCAGACCATTGTAAAGTGTCTGCAGCAACATGAAGTAACCACCTAGCCTTAATTCACCAGGAAGCTTGACGTGTGTCGGCCTCCACCAACAAAGTGCAAAGACTGGAATTACCAAATGCCAGGTGGGTGGGCAGCTGAATGTAGGCAGCATGTGGACTAAACACGGGCATCATGATATTTGAACTCATGGCAGCACTCTCACGAATCACCAATTCTGTGTCCATGCACAGTGCAACGAGAACCCTGATGTGCAATGGCAGGATGTGCATTTAGTGAAAACCTAACCGATTCAACCATCCTAATACATACACTGCTACATACTCCGCTTTTATGTGTCATGTCCAGACCATGCACCCCCGCAGCTCAACATTTACCACCACGAAAACCCTTCTCAACACTATGGCCTCAACTTGACAGCTCAGAGCTCATTAGGCAGTGGGCAGAGGGAAGGAAAAAGTTTGCCCTGCAGCCACCTTCTAATATGCCTATTGAGAAACAGTGAAGGGAGAACAAGTAAACACTAGTGTCTTGTCCAACCACTGCAATATTGTTGCAAGCAACCATATTGTGAATTGAAACACAATTCTATGTACACATGTGGCCCTGAGGGCCAGTTAAGTACCCTGTAGGAGTCCCAATCTCCAGTCACACTGGGCACCAGTTTAGGTTCTTACTCCTTTACATACCTCCTGGCTACAATAGAAACTTTTCAGACTCCCTTAGCGACTCCCCATCATCCATCCTGATGCTGCACTGGCCCATCACCATATTAGGAGACTTCAACATCTGGTTTGACTTTCACTCCAGCCCCATGATCCGTCCACTCAGTGATAACATGGAAGCTCTCAACATGACCCAACTGATATCAAACCCCACTCACGTAGCAAAACACACCCTTGATGCTTTATTCAGCTCTACCGACCTGATCTCCACTCTGACTCTGTGTCCACTTATTTGGACTGATCACTCGGCCATCTTCCTCTCTTTCTCGATATCCTCCCGCTTACCCCATCTTGGCAGCCCCACTTTTCCTTCCTGTCCCTCCCCTGTGCCTCTTTGGAACAAGGTCATTATAAATCCCTACCCGGTTGATTCCCTTCTATGCTCCCTCCCAGCACTCACCCTCCATGAAGGACCCCCTTCTATTGACCTTTTTGACCGATGGGCCTCCAATGCCCCATACCTCTCACACCGATGAGATCCACTTCCCAGAGTTCAGGCCCTAATCCCAAGTGGCACACACCCTCTCTCAATTCCCTTCAAACCCACAGGCGTCACCTGGAGCGCACTTGACAGACCAACCCCATGCTCTTATGCCAGGCAGATCAAGGCCTATAGGATTGAAATTAGGAAAATTCAAAAGATCCTTCTATGGAAACCGAATAGCCAATTCCTGTAACCCTAGCAGGGAACTCCACAGGTTCATCGCAGTATTTCAAGACTCCATGCTTTCCACCACTCCCTCCCCCACTCCCAAGCACTCTGTGATGCCCTGTCAGACCACGTTTACAACATTGCCATCGAAAAACACTACTCCATGAACTCCAAATTAGCATCTTTCCTCCCCCCTCATCTCCTCCCTCTCCTGTCTCCTCCCCACCTACTCCCACACACCCCGTCCTCTCCTTCTTCGCTGCCATCTCCTCCCTGAATTCCTGAAACTACTATCCCAAAGACACCCTTCCGGTTCCACTGGACATTCCTGTCCCCTTTCACTCCTAAAGAACATCCTCTCCTCAACCCGTGCAGGCAGCATCGCAAGATCCATAATTACCTTATATCAGGCATTTTCCCTAAGGCTTTCAAAATCTCTCATGTCATGCTGCTTCTTAAAAATCTCACCTTCGACCCCCTCCTTCCATCCAACTACCACCCTATCCCAAACACTTGCTTCATTGCCAAACTCTTAGACTGCAGAGCATACACCCAGCTCTTTCTCTACATAGAATCCAACTGCCTTCTCAACCCTGCCTAGTCTGGATTCAGACCCCTCAGAGGAACAGCATCCTCCCTCATCTTGATATGGCATGACATGAAAAGAACAACAGACTTGGAAGGCTGTGCCGCCCTTATCCTCCTTGACCTCTCTGTTGCCTTTGACACTATTGACCATGCCATCCTCACGGATGGACTCCACTCTATAGGCATCAGGGATTCAGCTCTAAAATGGATCGCATCCTTCCTCTCCAATTGTGCTCAAATCTTGCTCCACCCCCCTTCTCCTCCCCCCCCCACCCTGTCCTCAAAGGAAATAAGATAGACAGGGGGTCGTAAGTAGCCAGTGCGCAGGTTAATACCAAATTTAAAGCAAGTGAGATGGCCTGCTGCTCAGATATCCTTCCACTGATGTCCCCTAGTAAACACCAGTACAGGTAAACATAGGATTGAGTACGGAAGGTAAAATCAGTGCGCAGATCCCAAAATTCTTATTGTGGAATCCATGAAACGAAATGCAAAATAGGCTTCAAATCCGATTTATTGTTCACTAAACAGCCGACATGTGTTTCGACCTTTCAACAAAAGAATGCCCCAAGGTAAAACAAAAGAGAAATAAAAATTAGGGTATGCTAATTTAGCGTGAGGAAAAACATATTCAATTTTAGTAAACAATATGTATGTGGGAAGTTGCAACATACCGTGATTCCAGTGAAATAATGGACAGGATAGTGTGTTGAGCAACACAATTACTACCTAAAGTAATGATAAAGTAACCATTTAGAAAGAAATCACTGATGTCGGTAGAATAGTAAAGAGAAAATGTCCAGTTTAGGCAAAAATGCTGTTTATGAAAAAGGAGTAAAGATAACTTATCCTCCAATGGGTATATATCTCAGTACAAAAACGATGTGTCTACAAGGTAAACAGATTACAGATAAAATCTCTGCTAAGTGTATAAATCCAATGTGTGGCGGCCCAGTAACCAAAGAAAAATCAATAAACTGTACCTGATGCTGGTGCCTCAATGTTGTAACGGGCTCAAATGCCCATCTCCAAATCAATATATTATATGTATTAACACTGGCGCCGTGCGGCAAGCTCAGTGTAAAATGGCAATACGAAGTGAAAATGAGGCTGCGCGCGTGACATCACGTGCACGTTTTGCGAGTGACGTCACGCGCGCACGTACCGCAGTGACGTCATTCAGCGTCATTGGTGCGGCTCGAATCAGTCGTCTGCAGCAAAACCTAGTGAAATGCTAGCTTGAATAGGGGAAACTGTTGTCCACATCATGCGGCTCATGGTACTGGTGGTATGTTGCTATGACAGGAATGTATGAGTGGATAAACCTTACGAGTGGAAACGCAATACTTGCATCAAATAGCTCATCTATGTGTTGGCAAATAAAATACTAGTATAAGTATGGGAAACTATTATTGGCATCATGCGGCTCATTGTACTGATGGTATATTATTAAATCAAAAAAATGCATAAATGAGCAATCAATAGTAGTGAAGGTAAATAAAGGCGTTCTGCAAGGTGAATGTGCAAGTTCCCACAACATATTGAATCTGTGTCCACAGAGACAGTATTCAGAAATGATTACCCGCAGGGTAAGCAGGGATTGCTACGGCATTTTTTTAAAACAGAGTATCACGGTTCAATCACATGCATTATAAATGGCTATATGGCCAAGTATACAGATATGTATTAAAGCAATGACAGGGTGACAAAGTTCTGAAAGACAGTGGGCCTCATTCTGAGTACGGCGCTAACCAATGGCGCTACTAACGCCTTGGTTGACGCCGTACCCGGACCGGCAGCGCCTTGGTGGATGGCGGAATCACCGCCCTATTCCAAGGTTGGCGGGGCGGTAATTCCCCATTCACGAAGGCTCTTCCCCATTCCCAAATGAGCCCCCATAGGGCTCAATGGGAATGGGGAAGATGCAAATAACGGTGACCGCCAATTACAGTCACCATTACTGGCTTGGAGGCCCCTTTGCGCCCTCGACTTTAACACCTGCTCAAAGCAGGCGTTAAGGGCGAGGGCGCAGAGGGAACTCGGAGTATGGCGGTAAGGGATTACCGCCACCGGTCTCGTTACCGGTGGCTGCTATCCCTTACCGCCATACTCGGAATGAGGCCCAGTGTAGATAATAAATTACCCAAAATTGCTGATATTGGAAGTCAAAGTAAAACATCCATTGGCAAGGCAAACAAAATATAAATAAGTAATTATAAAAAAAAAACATGCATTTCATGGTCTGAATTCAATCCAAGTGAAGTACATCTGAAGTGGCAAATGAGTTTAAATTCTAGTCTCCTTAGTTTCACACAAAGGTCACCACCACGTTTTCCGGTGGATGCCCTGGCCAGACCCAAAAACCGTATGTCTGATTTATTAGCTAACTGATGTTCTGTTTGCCAATCTAAGGCTAAAGGCAGAATGGCACCGGTTTTATTAAGACTTGACAGATGTTCCCTTATACGTATTCTCAATTGCATAATCGTTCTTCCTATATACAGTTTTTTACAAACACATATGATTGCATAGACTACATATCTGGTTTTACAATTGATAAAATCTCTAATTGTAGTTTGAATATCATTGCAATCTACAAAAGTCTGACAACTCTGGTATGCATATTGACACTGATTGCAATTGCCACATTTGAAAAAAACCTTTTTTGTTCTGCAACCAGGTTGTTTGTCTTTCAGTATCAGGTAAATCAAGAAATGAAGGACTAAGGGCCTCATTACACGGTAGGCGGTAAGGGTTTACCGGTACCAGTATTTTACCGGTACCGGTAAATCTTTACTGCCTTACTACGAGGTCCCTTTGCGGGTTGGGGAATTTAACGCCTGCTTTTTGCAGGCGTTAAAAATCAACCCGCAAAGGGACCAGTGGAGCTAATTACGGTACCGCAATTTGCGGTACCGTAATCAGCTCCTTCCCCATTCCCATAGAGCCCTATGGGGCAAAAATGGCAATGGGGAAGGACAATGGTGGAAGGGGGAATTACCGCCCCGCCAACCTTGGAATGGGGCGGTAATTCCCCTTTCCACCAAGGCGGTGCCGGTATTTTCCCGGCATGAACCATGGCGCTAATAGCGCCATGGTTCACTGCCTACCGTGTAATGAGTGTAAGGTATAAGTAACCTGATGTCGGTAGAATAGTAAAGAGAAAATGTCCAGTTTAGGCAAAAATGATGTTTATGAAAAAGGAGTAAAGATAACTTATCCTCCAATGGGTATATATCTCAGTACAAAAACGATGTGTCTACAAGGTAAACAGATTACAGATAAAATCTCTGCTAAGTGTATAAATCCAATGTGTGGCGGCCCAGTAATCAAAGAAAAATCAATAAACTGTACCTGATGCTGGTGGCTCAATGTTGTAACAGGCTCAAATGCCCATCTCCAAATCAATATATTATATGTATTAACACTGGCGCCGTGCGGCAAGCTCAGTGTAAAATGGCAATACGAAGTGAAAATGAGGCTGCGCGCGTGACATCACGCGCACCTTTTGCGAGTGACGTCACGCGCGCACGTACCACAGTGACGTCATTCAGTGTCATTGGTGCGGCTCGAATCAGTCGTCCGCAGCAAAACCTAGTGAAATGCTAGCTTGAATAGGGGAAACTGTTGTTCACATCATGTGGCTCCTGGTACTGGTGGTATGTTGCTATGACAGGAATGTATGAGTGGATAAACCTTACGAGTGGAAACACAATACTTGCATCAAATAGCTCATCTATGTGTTGGCAAATAAAATACTAGCATAAGTATGGGAAACTATTATTGGCATCATGCGGCTCATTGTACTGATGGTATATTATTAAATCAAAAAAATGCATAAATGAGCAATCAATAGTAGTGAAGGTAAATAAAGGCGTTCTGCAAGGTGAATGTGCAAGTTCCCACAACATATTGAATCTGTGTCCACAGAGACAGTATTCAGAATTGATTACCCGCAGGGTAAGCAGGGATTGCTACGGCATTTTTTTAAAACAGAGTATCACGGTTCAATCACATGCATTATAAATGGCTATATAGCCAAGTATACAGATATGTATTAAAGCAATGACAGAGTGACAAAGTTCTGAAAGACAGTGTAGATAATAAATTACCCAAAATTGCTGATATTGGAAGTCAAAGTAAAACATCCATTGGCAAGGCAAACACAATATAAATAAGTCATTATAAAAAAAAACATGCATTTCATGGTCTGAATTCAATCCAAGTGAAGTACTACTGAAGTGGCAAATGAGTTTACATTCTAGACTCCTTAGTTTCACACAATGGTCACCACCACGTTTTCCAGTCGATGCCCTGGCCAAACCCAACAACCGTATGTCTGATTTATTAGCTAACTGATGTTCTGTTTGCCAATGGAAGGCTAAAGGTAGATTGGCACCGGTTTTATTAAGACTTGACAGATGTTCCCTTATACGTATTCTCAATTGCCTAATCGTGCTTCCTATATACCGTTTTTTACAAACACATATGATTGCACAGACTACATATCTGGTTTTACAATTGATAAAATCTCTAATTGTAGTTTGAATATCATTGCAATCTACAAAAGTCTGACAACTCTGGTATGCATATTGACACTGATTGCAATTGACGCATTTGAAAAAAACGTTTTTGTTCTGCAACCAGGTTGTTTGTCTTTCAGTATCAGGTAAATGAAGAAATGAAGGCCTAAGGGCCTCATTACACGGTAGGCGGTAAGGGTTTACCGGTCCCGGTATTTTACCGGTACCGGTAAATCCTTACTGCCTTACTACGAGGTCCCTTTGCGGGTTGGGGAATTTAACGCCTGCTTTTTGCAGGCATTAAAAACCAACCCGCAAAGGGACCAGTGGAGCTAATTACGGTACCGCAATTTGCGGTACCGTAATTAGCACCTTCCCCATTCCCATAGAGCCCTATGGGGCAAAAATGGGAATGGGGAAGGACAATGGTGGAAGGGGGAATTACTGCCCCGCCAACCTTGGAATGGGGCGGTAATTCCCCTTTCCACCAAGGCGGTGCCGGTATTTTACCGGCATGAACCATGGCGCTAATAGCGCCATGGTTCACCGCCTACCGTGTAATGAGGCCCTAAGTCTGTTGTGGAGAGTATTAGCCTTAGTGAAAATGAAGTTAGGTCTGTCTGAGACATATGGTATAGGATCTGTGTCCAGTTTAAGCAAATGCCAATGCTTGGAAGTTAGCTTGAACAAAGTAGAAGAGTCACTAGTGTACTGTGTAATTAAAGAGACAGGTCTCTGTTTACTATCCAAATGAGTTTTAGTGCTCAACAAATCCGCCTGTTTGACAGATTGATGGACTAATTCACAGCCTTGAGAACGACCTGAAAGGTCGAAACACGTGTCGGCTGTTTAGTGAACAATAAATTGGATTTGAAGCCTATTTTGCATTTCGTTTCATGGATTCCACAATCAAAATTTTGGGATCTGCGCACTGATTTTACCTTCCGTACTCAATCCTCTGTCCTCAAAGGAGCCTGCCTGTCGCCCCTCTTCTTCAATCTGTACCTAAGCCCCCTTCCCGCACTCATCCGCTCTCATAACCTAACATGCTACAACTATGCGGATAACACCCAGATTATTTTCAAGATTCCGAAGTTGCCTGATTACCCCCATCCTGACCTTGTCACCTGCCTCTCTGAAATCGACCACTGTATAACGGCTAACCACCTCTTCCTCAATCCGGGAAAAAACAAAATCCTAATCTGCAGGAAAACATTACTCTTCCCCTAACCCACCTCCTGGCCACTCTCCCCAGTAGCACTGCCCATAGCATCAGTCTCAGTAAAGAACCTGGGATGCACCTTAGACTCAGACCTAACACTCTCCCACCACATCAATACCATGTCCAGAACATGTCATTTCCCCCTAGTCATCTTTAGGCATATCTTCCTTTATCTCTCCTAACCTCACAGACTCTCAGCAATCTTTGCTATCCTACTCTCCTGCTGAGACTATGCCAGCTCCCTCTATCCGGGTGGTCCTTCCTATCAGCTCAGAAGATTACAGCAAATCCAAAACTCCACAGCTAAACTACTCCTTGCCCTCTCACCCAGAGAACACACCACTCCTGCCCTTAGAGTGTTCCACTGGCTTCCTATCATCCAACGGGTGACTTTTAAGGCCATGTGTATCACACAGGGCACCCTCCACAAGACAGGCCCAGAATTCCTCCAACACAAGCTTACATGCAACCAACCCATCAGAAACCTCAGATCTGGCTCTAGACTCCTCCTTGTGATCCCCCCTTTCAATTCCACCAGAATTGGAGAATTCACCTTCTCCGTCCAAGCACCCACCCTCTGGAACTCCCACCCACTGAACATCTGTCGCAATGCGGACTACTACTCCTTCAGAAAGGCTCTCAATACCTGGTTATTCCTTGCAGCAACTTGAAGAAACGTCCCCATTTCAGACTTATATCACGACTCCTAGGCCTTGACACAGTCAGTGCCTCCCCAGTATATTCTACATAATAAGGTAAAGTGCAATTTCGGAACAGACTGGACAATCTGATCACATAGATACAACAAAGGCAACGCTTTAACTGAGCCTCAAGGTATGTAGTCATGCACCACTTCGGTGGACATTAGCCGCAGGCACGGCCACCCACCCGCACGCACTCGCCTCAATACACCAGACTAAAACATGAAGCACAACATCTCTGCCATAAGAACACAGTTATGACTTATGACAAAAAATCTGGTCTAGCTGGACACATAACGAGTCTCTAGCATGCACGCACTCTCCCGACCACCTCACACCACTCAATCAAATGCCTGACCATCATGGGTAGCTTACTGGAGCTTGGCGAGCCCATCCAACTCTCTTTCTGGGACAAATGCACACACGCATTCTAATCTTTCTGACAATTTTCCAATGCATTGAACTTCAGTCCCCCAAGGCGTTCATACCGACAAGCATGTTGAGGCCACACTAATGGGATAAATGCACTATGGAAATGGCAACCTACCACTACTACCACCACTACATGGAAACGGTGGTCTGTAGTTGCAATGTAACATATCCAAAGTCACCCCATACTGACATTGGTTTGTGAGATCCAGTTCACCAAACGTGCTCCAAATCAAATTCCATGATAGGAGTATAAGGACAGAACAAAGACTGCAATGGGCATCAATGAGGGTAAGTGCTTTGTCATGGCAAGACAGCTATGGCATGACATGTGTAAGGGAGAGTTCTCCAAAATGGCTAATTCCCCTTACCTACTGAGTCCCTCAGCAGCTTTGCTGGATTTCTGGGATTTATTTTTTCACCTGGTAAAAGTGTGAGCCCTTTTTTCCCACTCTTACATGTGTTTTGCTGTGTGTGTTTAACATTTTTGTGTTCATAGACTGTGGAGCCTCACCTACTCCACAAGCATCATCTTTTTACTGTGTGTTACATAGCACCTTCAGTGCAGTGACACAGGTCTGTCTTTTAGACTTACCAAATCAGACTCAATTTTCTGGGACTAACTACTGTCTCCCAGAACATATAAAGTTGCCAATAACTTTATTAGCCTCTTTAAAACCACAGACCCAGTAAAAACTATCTTACATGGAGTACTGGAAAGGGTTAATACTTATCCCTTTTTGCCTGTTTCTCTTAGAGCCTTGTTTCGCTCCCTTTTCATCAAGACTTTGCTTGTGGCAGTAGTAACTACCCTATTTTTTCCTACCGCGGTTATCTTAAATAACCTTGGTATTTTTTTAGGCTATCTTGGTAGCCTCGAACTCAAACCCGATAGACCAAATATGGTTTATTACGATTCCGGCTGGGTTTATTCAACATTTATTTTTGTAAAAGTCTTTCTCATGTTTTACTCTGCGGGCCAAACCAGGTTTGGTTCCTTTGTTCACTGTCTTTTCGTGGGCTTCTACGCAGAAGCCCTCCTTAGGCGCCTGTATGTCTGGGGGACAGGATGTGAGGGAGGGGTTTAGGACTCCCTGCACAGGGTCTCCTTGGAGACCCATGTCGCTTTCTGAACTGATTGGCTGTGGTGACTGTCCCGGCGGGACAGCCACCCTGCTGTGTGATTGACAGCCAGGCTGGGTGAATGGGGGAAAACTGCATAAAAAGCAGGTCTCTGGGTCTTGAAAGGCAGAGTCGCCACTGGAATGAAAGAACCGACGAGAAGTTGGTGGAAGAGGACCCCTACCACGACTGAACTGCCCGGTGAAGCCCTGCTGCAGGTCTGAATCCTCAAACTCCAACAACAGAGATCGTCCAGGAATCTTCCTCCCCTGAGCTGGTGGGACCAACCAGTTTGCCCAAACTGCAAGCCAGGACTCCCTCCTCTGGTCGAATTTGCTGTACAGAGCTACAGTGGGCCGGATAGCCAGGAAGGTCAGACACTGCTTGGGTTTTAGGGAGGGCACCTTTTATTTGTTGCTTTGCTCTGCTGCTGGTTCCTTCTCTGGGTAGTGCAGAACCCTTCAGTCTTCCTACTTCATGTCAGTCCGACAGTCCCTTCAGGAACCGTGAGCCTGCAGGAACTACCAGGAACGTCCGCCTCAGCTACAGCTTCCTCTCTATTGAAAGGTACTGTTCAAATCCGGTTGTTCGTTTCGTTCAGCTGCAGTGAAAGTGTGTGAAATCTTTCTCCAATCTGAGGGCTTGTCCTTCTCTACTCTTTAAACTGACTTTTCTGCCACCAACTTCATCCAGAACTCTTGGCAAAGACTTAACCGCAAACTACCCTGCGCTGTGTGATCTTGAGCAAAATACTTTTGTCCTATTGACTTTGGCCCTAAGCCTTTTTGATTTGATTCTATCACTGTAGTTCCTCTTTGTAGATTGCCCTGCTTACTTACCTGTTGCTGCTATTCAATTTCTGCCTAACTTTGTTTTCCCCTCCCTTTTAAATTTCTGGAGTGCCATTTTGCTCCCACTTCATTTTGTGAGCTTAACTTGTCTGGAACCTATTGGGAGTGGTGTGGTGTATTAAGAGTGTGATTTTTAGACTGCTTTACTTTAGTGAAATGTTATATAACTGATGTGTAATTAAATGTACATTCTTTTACTCAGAAACCTTGAGTCAGTGTTTGTTTGAATCATAGTAATTGCTGTCCTTTGTGTAACTATTGATACTGCTCACTTGCTCTTGAGATAAGTATGGCTGCTCAGCCATCGCTACCACTTTTAATGTGTAGTACAGGTTTGTACCAAAGGTGAATTTGTACTGTCACTTGTAGTCTTAATTGTGTGTGGTGTTCCCAAAGGGTACTACATATAATTCTGCCTAACACTGGTGTACAGCGGTGAGGATCAAGTATAGTAATTACACTTAGAGTGCTACTATTACCTTGGATCAACTAACCACAAGGCTAACATTACTAAAAAGCAATATTAATCATGTCTGATATGGAAAGCTACAGTCAGGAGACCCTACCTAGTTACACTGTGGATTATTTAAAAAATCTGTGTAGAGAAAGGAACCTCTCTGCCAAAGGCAAAAAGTCTGAATTGATTGAAAAGTTGTTGAAGAACCAAAGTCTGGGGAGTGGGTCTGAAATACCTGACTCTCCAGCAAATGTGGAAAATGAGGATGATAATGTGTCTATTATTGATGAGTTAGAGGAAAGTAAATGTGTCTCCTATTGTAGGCCTCACTGCTCCTTTGTCTGCTCAGCAGCCTCAACCTTTGTCCACTGGGACCCCATCAGGTTCTACACTCAGTCCTGAATTCATTGCTCTAGAAAAGATGAGGCTTGAATTGTAATTCAAACGTTTAAATGCTCAAACTCAACAAAAACACCAAGAACTTAAATTCAGAGAAATGGAGTTGACTCATGAACTAGAAATGAAAAGGTTATCCGTTGAAAATGCTTCTCTCCCAGATTCTTTTAGGTCTTCCAGTCCTAAGAGACCCCATATGCCTAAAGGAATTGTGGGTATGCATGAGGTTAAGCTTGATATTTTGGATTGGTTGGCTATGTTTGGATATAACCATGGGATTCAAGGTTTTACAGGGAATCAGTTGCTTCCCTGGGTCTTCTCTGGGCTACCCACTGTTGCATCTGATGTTGTGATGGAGTTGGGGGAGGTGGATAGGATGGATTATGAGTGTGTGAAGCTAGCTTTAATTGCTAGATTTGGGAAGACCCCTTCCCAGCACCTTAAGATGTTTAGGGCCCTCAAAGAGCATGATGGTACCCATTGGGCTACCTGGGTATGTGAATGTTTGAAAAACTTAGATGGTTGGGTTAAGGGTTACAGAGTAAAAACTTATGAAGGTATGAGAAATCGTGTTATGTTGGAGTCAATTTATGATGCCTGCTCACATGAGCTCAGACAGCACCTGGCTGATTCTAAGGAGATAGATCCCAAGAAATTAGCTAAAGTTGCTGACTTGTGGGTTGTGTTGGGTATTTTGTGTAGATTTGGGGCCCGGCTGTATTTTCTTACTGCCAAAAATAATGGTAATTTGACAATTACTACTCCTTGCATTTAGATTGGGTTGGCCTTATTTCCTTTCAGGGACATTCCTTATTACAGTATACAGGATCATTTAGCAGTATGCATCATTGTTGGTGGTATTTTGGTGAGCATAGTTTTTCTGTTTTATTTGTGGCCCCAAAATACAAAACCCCCTTCTTTTGTTTAGACTGTTCGTGTGATCTCTAGAGGCCTCGGACCTACATTCAAAAATATCACAATTTCATATATAGCATTCTCCATAACCTGTGGCATTATCACTAATTTATATATATTAGTGAATTATGTTTCCATAGGCCTCTTTGCTGATTCATGTAAGCCCAGCAAAAACTATGGTATTATATTCCACTCAGAAGACACATACGCTGAGTGGAAACACGCACAATTCTATTTATAATTGCTAATGAACTTACTCCATCTGTATGGGAAACATGACACATGTATTACCTAAACATCTTCCCCTTCTCCCAAGATATTATTTTAGATGCACCAAAGAAAAAAAACAAAAGCAAAAACACTCTACACAGATTGTGTATGTTATACTTGTATTGTAAACAATTGCATTTCAAAATAATACCTTATCCTTCTTGCTACACAGTGTTCTCTGAAACAAACAGAAGAGAAAACGAATGCAGTAATAAAACGAAATTCACTCCACATTATTTGTAACAAGAAGAAGAAACAATTACAGCAATGGAACAACATTCACTTTGCAACATTATAACGTGGCAATTAAACACAGGGATTCCCTATTGCTACTCTCCCTGCCTGATATTATAGAAACATTTCATCCGTACGGCACACAACCTCAATTCACTTAGATAATTACCAGCTATCAGTAGCTCTCCTACACGTGACCTCCCTTGGTTTGCCGCCTCCGAGGAATGGGCCCAGGGTTGTCCTCGTAATCTTGCAATTTGAAATGCACAGCGAAGACATGCCGTTCTCAAGCCGGTGCCAAGTGAAACCAGGAATGCCCAGTCTCTGAAGGTCCGTGTCAGCAGCTCAGCCAAAACGAACTCCTCACGCAGCTCAGCCAAAGCGATCTGATCTTTTTTCTGTCAGACTTTGTCCAGCAGACCTCTGTTGCTTACGTAGCCTATCTGCAGATACTCTGCACCAATCAAATTCAAAAGACTGTATCCTCCTTCCTTCCACTATAGCTTGATTTTTACAGTACGAAACTGTATCTAAACACATTTCCTGGCATGCAGATTTTGCTTCCTGCAAACACAGTGAACAGAGAGAACAGAAAAAATAAATCTAAATGCACGTTTAAAATGACTCTCAGAGCATGTCTTTTCTGCCTCTTTTCCACATGGAGAGCACATTATAATGTTATTGAGTTAGTACTAGTGTTAGTATTTGTTAATTAAGTCAGTTAATTAGACAGCTAATATAGTCTCCTGTAAATGAGGCATTTCAAATAAGAAAAAAAAATGTTCTTTTAAATCTGCAGCCTGTCTCCATTTGCATACCCATATGTTACACTAGCGACATAGGGCTGGCTATATGTGCCACATTATTGCTGGCAATACTGTTATTACATTCAGTGGCGCTGTACTCCAAAACACAATAAATTGTACTACAGTTGCCAACAGGGCTGCTCACAAGGATTCTGGGGCAACTCAGAAGAAGGATGAGGGAAAGCAGGCAAAGAAAGATAAGAATGAGAATTCTAATACCTCCCATCCAAAAGACGGCCACAAACAGCAACATAAGGGTAAACCACAAGGGAAACCAAATCAGGCTAGTGTACCATCTGGACCCAAACCAGATGGAGGACAGAACAAATCCCCATTCATCAAACATTTGGGAAATGTTATGTTTGTGGGTCAACTGACCATGTGAAAGGGGATCCCTGGTCTAAGGGTAAACCTTCAGGGATCCACACTGTCTCCTTAGCCTTCTCCCCAGAGGAAGAAGTACCTATGGCAAGTGGAAACTTTCACCTACTGGCTGATGAACCCATGAGAGTCTCAGCTAGTGTTTCTTTAGTGTTCCTGGGCTTGTGGGAACAACAGAATTTAGATGTCTATAATTCCATCCCAGATAATACTAAAGAGTATTATAAAGATAGTGTTCTTGTGAATTGTCAGGAGACTCCTGCCATCAGAGACACTGGAGCCAGCATAACTGTGGTGGATGAATCATTTTCCAAGGTGGAGGATGTTGCTAAGGCACCCAAACGTCTCACCAATTTAGTTGGAGGCCCTGTGCAAATGCTTCCCCAGTTACCAGCTCTCATCCAGTGTAATGAAATGACTGTCAAAATACCTGTTAGTGTGTAGAGTGAAGTGCCTTGGAGAGTCTTGTTGGGTAAGGACCTGAAAACTCTTGGAGTTGTGTCAAGCACCCCCAGGCCTCCCAGTAAGAGGAGACAGGAGCTCACTAGGCCTGCGAGAGAACCTTGAGAGGCTCTCCAGAAGGAGGTGATAGAGGAAACTATCACTCCCACTCCACCAGAGTTGCTCACTGCTATTTCTAGAAAGAATGAGGCAAAGGGGAAACCCAAGATCTCCAGGAAAAAGTCAGACAGCACCCCTGTGCTACCAACAAGGACATCCCCAAGATTGTCCAAGATGATCACACCTGTGATCCCTCCACCTGCTGAGGCAGAGTGTGAGGTACAACCTTGTGTGGTTGAGCCAGTTTCTGAAGAATCCGATCTGGAAGAAGACACTGTTTTAGTTGGTGATCTTACCCTGTTGACCATTCTTAGCTGCAGTCTTTACTGGCAGAAGGTGGACCCAACAGGGCAGACTTCAGCAGAGGACAGAGATAGTGCCCTACTCTTGAAGGTCTTCGACAACAGGCTGCTAACCAACTTGATGGGCAAGAAGTTGGAAAGCACAGGTTAAGCTGGGAAGATGGCCTCTTCTCCAGTGAACCAACCGAGTTTATCCCTGGGGACTGCAAAGGAATTGTAGTGCTCCTTGCCAACAGACTCCATTTTCTACAGTTAGCCCATGAGATACCTTTGGCTGGTCACTTGAGTTTCAAAAAGACCAAGGAAAGGTTCTCCTTATCCTTCTACTGGCCTAAGATGGGTTCAGAAGTTTACAAATTCTGTAAGAGCTGTCACTCTTGCCAAACCACTGGCAAGAGTGGAGTCAAGAATGTGGCACCGCTGGTGCCTCTCCCAGTGGTGGGAGTTCCTTTTGAGAGGGTGGGCATTGACATTGTTGGTCCCCTTGACCCTCAAACATCTTCAGGGAACAGGTTCATCCTGGTTGTAGTAGACCATGCTACAAGATACCCAGAAGCCATACCTATGAGAACTGTTACGGCTCAGACTGTGGCTAAGGCTCTACTTGGTATTCTTACCAGAGTAGGGTTTCCTAAAGAAGTGATATCCAATGGGGGGATCCAATTTTATGTCCCACTACATGCAAGCCATGTGGAAAAACTGTGGTGTCACTTACAAGTTCTCTACAGCCTACCATCCACAGACAAATGGACTGGTAGAGAGATTTAATCATACTATGAAGAGCATGATAGGTGCTTAAGAGGAACCCCTTAAATGAAAGTGGGATTTTATACCGCCATGCCTTCTATTTGCTTATAGGGAAGTCCCTCAGGAGGGAGTTGCTTACAGTCCCTTTGAACTTCTCTATTGCCATCCAGTCAGAGGTCCATTGGCCCTGATTAAGGAGGGGTTGGAGAGTGCTCCTTCCCCCAAGTCAGTCAGAGTGACTGACTATGTGATAGGCATCCTGAGGAGAATGTCACACATGATGGCACAAGCTAGTGATAACTTAAAAGCAGGTCAGGCTCTGGTCAAACATTGGCATGACCAGAAGGCCAGCATGGTTGAGTTTACTGAAGACCAGCTTGTATTATTTATGGTGGCAACAAGGCAGAGGGCCTTGCAGGACAAATGGATAGGACCCTTCAAGGTTGTGGGCAAACGTGGAGAGGTGAACTATTTGGTGGATTTAGGCAGACCTAAGGAGGCTCCCAGAGTCTTTCACACCAACCCTTTGAAGGCATATGTCTCGAGACCAGAAGTGGGAGCTTTGCTTCTAGCTTCAGCTCAAGAGGAAGAGGAGAGTGAACCTCTACCTGACCTCTTCAGAGGCCAACCTTTGTATGAGAAAATAGAAGGAGTCAATCTCTCTTCTCAACTGACTTCTGAACAACAGGAGGAGTGCAAAGGTCTGTTAAATCAGTTTCCCTCCCTGTTTTCACTTTCACCAGGCTTGACCTCTTGGGGCCAGCATGATATTCTCACTGGTGACTGTCTAACTGTCAAAAGCAGTGGGTACAGAATGTCAGAACATGTGAGATCCCACATCAAAGGAGAGGTCAACAAGATTCTTGATCTCGGGGCTATAGAGCCATCTACAAGTCTATGGTCTAGTCCAGTTGTTCTAGTACCAAAGGCAGGATCCAAGGAGTTGAGATTCTGTGTGGACTATAGAGCTCTAAATGCAGTCACTAAGACTGATGCCCATCCTTTGCCGAGGACAGATGAACTGGTGGATACACTTGGGTCAGCCAAGTACCTCAGTACTTTTGATCTAACGTCAGGCTATTTGCGAATAGCCCTGAGAGACCATGCCAAGGAGAAAACTGCATTCTCAACCCCAGCAGGCATCTACTAGTTTAAGGTTATGCCTTTTGGATTAAAGAATGCACCTGCTACATTCCTAAGGATGGTCAATCAAATTCTGAATGGGATGGAGGACTTCTTCATGGCATACTTGGATGAAATTGCAGTGTTCAGACCTACATGGAAAGAACATATTGACCACTTAGGATATGTTTTGCAGGCTCTTGAGCAGGCCCATCGGACCATAAAAGCAAGTAAATGTCAAATTGGTCAGAGCAAAGTGGTCTACCTTGGTCATGAGGTAGGAAGAGGTGAAATAAGGCCATTGCCTAGCAAAGTACAAGCTGTACAGAACGGGGCCTCCCCTGCTACTCAAACCCAAGTGAGAGCTTTTCTAGGTCTCACTGGGTACTACAGGAATTTCATAGAGAACTATAGGACCATAGCTTCTCCCTTGAATGTGATCTCCTCTCCAAAATTCCCTTAAACGGTTAGATGGAATGAGGAGTGCACTCAAGCCTTTGAAAACCTGAAGAAAGCCCTTTGTCAAGCTCCAGTACTAAGAGCTCCTAATTATCACCAACCCTTCATTGTGCAGACAGATGCCTCCAATACAGGTATAGGTGCAGTCCTTAGTCAACTGGATGAGAATGGTAGGGAGCACCCCATTTGCTTCATCAGTAGGAAACTGAAGGAACCAGAAACAAGGTGGGCAACCATAGAGCGTGAATGTTTTGCCATTGTGTGGTATTGGAAGAAGTTTAGACCATACTTGTATGGATCTACTTTTGTGATTCAGACAGACGGACAACCCTTGAGATGGTTAATGCAAATGAAAGGGGAAAACCCAAAACTTCTGAGATGGTCAATCTGCCTGCAAGGGTTTGATTTCACCATTGAGCACAGAGCAGGATTTCACCACCAAAATGCTGATGGTCTCTCTAGGGTGTTTTTAACCGACTAGAGGTAGAGATTCATCCAGGAGTGGATTAAATCCTCCTGGCTCTTAGTCTGGTGCGGGGGTGTGAGTGTTAGGGAGAATTCTCTAAAATGGCACATTTTCCTTATCTACTGAGTCCCTCAGCAGCTTTGCTGGATTTCTGAGATTTAATTTTTCACCTGGTAAGAGTGTGAGACCTTTTTTCCCACTCTTACATGTGTTTTGCTGTGTGTGTTTAACATTTTTGTGTTCATAGACTGTGGAGCCTCACCTACTCCACAGGCATCATCTTTTTACTGTGTGTTACACAGCACCTTCTGTTTGTTCTGTCTTTTAGACTTCCCAACTCAGACTCCATTTTCAGGGACTGAATGCTGTCTCCCAGAACATATAAAGTTGCCATTAACTTTATTAGCCTCTGTAAAACCACAGACGCAGTAGAAACCATCTTACATGGAGTACTGGAAAGGGTTAATACTTATCCCTTTTCATCTGTTTCTCTTGGAGCCTTGTTTCGCTCCCTTTTCATCAAGACTTGGCTGGTGGCAGTGGTAACTACCCTATTTTATCCTACCACGGTTATCTTAAATAACCTTGGTATTGTTTTAGGCTATCTTGGTAGCCTCAAACTTAAACCCGCTAGACCATATATGTTTTATTACGGTTCCAGGTGGGTTTATTCACCATTTCTTTTTGTAAAAGTCTTTCTTGTGTTTTACTCTGTGCGCCAAACCAGGTTTAGTTCCTTTGTTCACCGTCTTTTCACGGGCTTCTATGCAGAAGCCCTCCTTAGGTGCCTGTATGTCTGGGGGGACAGGATGTGAGGGAGGGGTTTAGGACTCCCTGCACAGGGTCTCCTTGTAGACCCATGTTGCGTTCTGAACTGATTCGCTGTGGTGAATGTCCCGGCAGGAAAGCCACCCTGCTGTGTGATTGACAGCCAGGCTGTGTGAATGGGGGAAAACTGCATAAAAAGCAGGTCTCTCGTTCCGGAAAGGCAGAGTTGCCACTGGAATGAAATAACCGACGATGAGCTGATGGAATAGGACCGCTACCACAACTGAATCGCACGGTGAAGCCCTGCTGCAGGTCCAAATACTCAAACTCCAACGACAGAGAAGATCCTCCAGGAATCTTCTTCCCCTGAGCTGGTGGGACCAACCAGTTTGTCCAAACTGCAAGCCAGGACACCCTCCTCTGGTCGAATTTGCTGTACAGAGCTACAGTGGGACAGATAGCCAGGAAGGTAAGACCCTGCTTGGGTTTTAAGGAGTTAAGTGGGAGAATGGAAGAACAGGCTCCCGCCCTTCCCCTCTCGCGCCTGGCCTAGAGGATCACGGCCTAGACACCCGCTACGAGAGGAGTTTGCCTATCTACCAGACGACCAAATACCCTGGTACAGGAACATACGGATGTGTCCATCTACCTGCCCAGCAGCCCGCCCTGTCCATGCCGACACCTGCGGCACGGATCAACTCGACTAAACCTATACGTCGTTAGAGATGCCATGACGACCTAGCCAAGGGTCAGCACACCTGTGCAAACATGCACACCGGACACTCCCACACCAATCCACACGAAGAATATATTCAGTGCTATGACGTAGGCGACAGACATACTCACGGACGTGCATCTTTATTATTTTCCACATAGGCTCTCAAAATGCAGAAACGCAAGACGCATCATGAACTTATATAAAAAGGCTTGCTGACACTTCTTCTAAGAGCCATGTACCATAATGAAGAATACAAGGGGGATACGATACTGAGGATAAAGCAATATGATACCGTAACCTAAAGCGCCCTGCATCAAGCGGTTCCACCTATGCACCAGGCCCAAGTAGGCCGCAAGCAAAAACTTCCATGAACATTGAATGAGCAAGAACTGGGTTGCTGACCCTGCAAAATGAGCCCGGCGAAAGCACACCGCCAAGGGCACGATGTTGCAATCTCGCACACTGCAAGCCAACGCCAAGGTCGCACCTGCAAGATAAACCAGGCACACAGTAGGAAAAACAATATTAATTGTGTTGAATTTTGCCTCAAACACGGTCCCACCTCACGTGACAAAGCCAAACCTGACAAGATGCCAAGCCCAGGAAGAAGGAGACGCCTGAATCCCACATTTCAAGACACAGGCAGATACAATTAAAAGACTCATTGGACATCTGCAGCAGTGGGAGTATTCGACCTCCCAACATATGAATAAATCCTCACATTGTTTACACCTACCCATATTAAAACATTGTTGCAAATGACAGGTGCACCGCGAGCTGGGAACAGCGATAGTCCCAGACTGGAAGGCTCGCGAGTGGACCAATTAGAACATGGGGTTCTTATCACTGACGCCATTCACATTGACCAATCCTCAGAGGTCTTCATGTAACAATTTTCATGTATCAAATTGAAGGGACAGCCCAGGTATACCACCTGACTAACCCTCAGCCACTAACACCGTTCTCTATATGTGCGCTATACTAACCCTACCACTCGAGTAACCAATCCAGAGTGGAGATAGGTTTTTTGCTAAACTTTCCAAGTGACGCAAGTAGCGCGTCATACTAAGGTAAAAAGGGCCTGCGAGCCCCACGATTGTGTGTGTGTCAGGACGGACGCGTACGCTCCTTGACCCATCCCTGCCGTTTTGTCTAATAAACAGCAGAGTCACCTTGCTTCTTGCGTGTGTCTCATACTCTATCTCTTTTGGGATATACGGGAGGAGTTGGGGCCTCCCGGCCCGGAGGACTACGGACGGCCCGGCCGACCCCGGCAGAATTTCCCCCCGACAAGTTGGAGGCACTGCTGAGATCTGTTTAAGATCTGCTTTTTTATTTTTACTTTTTCCAGGTAATCGCGTTGCGAGGAGGCCCGGCGGCGCGGCCCCCTCTGCCGTTGCCCCCTTCGTGGAGCTGCGAGAAGACCGGACAGCGCAATCCGGATATTGGCCCTCAGGAGTCAGTTGAGAAGTATCCCGCCCGCGGTTGGCAAGTGTCCAGACGTGGTCCAGACGAGGGGAGGTGGCGAGCCGCTTGGAGGGGTGCACGCAGTCGAGCGGCCCCGCATCAAGAGAACTTGGTGAGCATGCCACGCACAACAAGCAATGTGAAATTGTGAGGAAGGGGGGAGGAATTAAATACGGGAGGTGGGAGGTGTTGCACTGGTGCGCGGCGAAGGTTTGACAATTTTGTGTTGGCAATGGAATGAATGGTAGCCGAACGAGTGCGAGAGCAGTCGGCTACGTTACGCGAGAGAGGGGGGTGGAGCACGAAAACATCACGTGCGGCCGCTCGTAGACACTGATTGGCCTAGGTCGCGACTACGTGTAAGGGTGTGTGTGTGGTTTCCTACGATTTGGCATTTATTGATCAATGAGTAGATGAGGATCCCTATTGTTCGAGCAAGAAACTCGATAGGTAGATGACGTTAGTTAGTTGCCCAATACGGAAGATAATTGGCTGGTTAAGCCCTCCTGTCGAGGGGCGTATCACACGCGAGGCGACGCAGCGTGCGCAGTCCGATTATATTATTGATTACCTTGTTCCAGGAGTGACAGGAAGACAGCTGTGAGGTTAATGGGGGTAGATTGCAAGTGTATTTTGAACTTAAAGTATATATGAAGAACTTACCAGTAGCTCGAAGAGATCGGTGACGTCACCAGTAGGGCTTTCATAGGATATCCCGAGCACAAGGCATCTTTCTTTCTGAGAGTGGTGGGGAAGAGAACTGTGGTAAGGGAGTGGAAACGGAGATAAACGGTAATGAGTTGATCGGGGAAAGGTGAAACGGGGGATGTGGCTGCGCACGGAGACCGCCGGCCACGGCAAGTGTAGAAGAAGGAGGAGGAGCAAGTGAAAATAGGACGACTGTATAAGAACGTCATAAGGGGTACGCAGCCGCAGGGGGCTACGTGCGCCTCGGCCGGAGGGGGCTGTAAGGGTGTCGCGTAAAGGAAGAAAGACAGAAGAAAATATACAAATGTAAATACTATATTTTTATAATTTTCCTTAAGCGGACTATCGCAAGTCCCCAAACTTACGGGGCCAGGTAACGATATAAGGCTGTATATTGTAAACTGCTAGTGAGATAACCGCTACCAGATAGGGGAAGGGTAACAAGTGGAGCGCTACTATGTCATGCGGGACAGGATCGGGAGGGTGGGGGAACACCCTCACTACCCCACTACAACACATATGTATCACACTGTCACCCCATAGGGAGAAACTGATTAAGTATAGCATAGAATGGACCCAGGGGACGGACAACAAAATGATAACACCGTGGCCGCCTAATGGTAGCTTTGATCCATATGCCCAACATTCACTATTAAACCATCTGCATAATACATGCAAAGGGAAGAAGTTGGCAAACCACGTGGAGGTGTTTAACTTATGGAGGATGTTCCAAGGGTCCCGACCAGGACCAAATGGAATGTTCACTGTGGGGGAAATACCGGAAGAAAAAGAGAGTAAGGAGGAAGGAGAGGATGGGAAAAAGGGGAGTGAAGACCAAAAGAACACGGGGAACGGACAAGAGGGAGGAGAAAAGAATAATACATCAAATGAAATAAAAAAGGAACCGAGCAACGATATACCCCTAGCAAAGTGAGTGAAAACCTAGGGAGGGGGGTTGTACCCTTTAAGGGAGTTAGGAGAAATAGGAAGAGGTCAGTAAAGGGCGGCTGAGGCGTACTCGAACCCGGCATACAGCCCTCCACCATATGTGGCTCATAGGAAGATGCCAGCAGGGGAGGGGAGGACTGGAGAAGAACAAACTGTGGAAATAGGAAATGATGAGTGGGTAGCTGCACAGATACTATTAAAATTACGAGGTTCATTAACAGGAGAAGAGAAGGAGGTAGTAAGGAAAACAGACGAGGATAATACCAGGGAGAGTGAAATGAGGGGGGAAGAGCTGTTACGACAAAAGGAAGAGATTTTGGAGGAACGACTAGCAGAGTTAAGGGATGAGCAGAATGAATTGATCAAACAGCTCGAGAGGGAGGAAAGAGAGAGAGCGAGGAAAAGGAAAGAAGGTAAGAACGAATTGGAAAAAATAAGGGAACGAACTGAGGAGCAAAGGAGAGAAGCTGAAAGGGTAAAAGCAGCAGCAGAAAGGGTATCAAGAGCAGTGCTGCGAGAAAAGAAAAGGGAAGAAGAAGAGAAAGAAAGAGAAATGGCAATGTGGAAGAGGAGATTACTATCAGAAACGTCTAAGAAATACGAAGAAGGGAGGGTGATAGAGAGTATATTAGAAAGGGAAAGGGTGAAATGGGAAAGGAAGAAAGAGGATGAAAGAATACTGGAACAGATGAGTAGTGAAGTAATGGAGGAATTAAAAAGGAAAAGGGAGGAAAATGGTAGGGAGATGGAGGAGAGAAATGAAGGAGAAAGAGAAGATAGGAGAAGGGAGAGTGAAGTATGGGGGGATGTATATAGAAACACAGAAGTAGCAACAACATCAGCGCAAAGGGGAGCGGTTGATAAAGGAGAAAAAGGAGAACTGGACCTAATAGACTTACAAACAGTAACAATCAAGGGGAAAAAGACCGAGTGGGGGGTGCCGTTTATGACTGACTTTTGTAGTGAGGAAGAAGAAGGAGTGGAGAAGGAAGGAAGAAACAGTGAAAGGGACAGCCTAGATAAACTATACATCACCCGGACCAACACAGACTCACCATGGATCCGTAGGAGAAAGGATGAGCTGGAGAAAAGTGAGGAGGGAGAGCAAGGAATAGCGGAAAGACAGACACATGAGGCCGCACCGTCCCCATCACGCCCTCTCCCATCGCACTCTACATGCTCAACCACCTCACGCTCGTTACGCACAATAAAACTTGCGCCCTTCACAGACGAACTGAAACCCTATGCATGTCGGCTTAGGGACCTCCCTAGACGCAGGCAGGAAAGACGAATACACATGCCCACATTAAATACAGGAAATGATGGAAGAAGGGGAAAAGATGGAGAAGAAAGAGTTACAAGCAGGGGAAATACGGATGAAATTGACGATGTAGAAGAAAGGGAAGAAGAGGAAGGGTGTGAGGACTCGATTTTATGGAACACAAAGGGTAAAATAAGTGTCCCTTGGAAGCATACAGACAAAGAAAATATAAAATGCAGGCTCCCATCATTAAGTGGAGGTGCGGGTAAGTGGATATATGAAATGGAAAAACACACCGCAGGACAGAAACTGGCAGTAGGAGATGTAAAGGGCCTTTTAATATCGATATTAGGGGATGCAGCGGATGAGATTTGGAAGAGAGCGGGATTCCCTGGGGTAACAATAACAAACACATCGCATGATGGGGCACCATTCGCAAACTGCAGACATGCACTATGGCAGGCACTGAGGGTACAGTACCCAGACACATCAGACATAGGAGCAATTACCTCCCGCAAGATGCGTGAGAACGAAGATCCTGTTGATTATATCCAGGAAATCCAAGAGAAGTGGCGCATGGAAACTAGAGAACAATGGGACAAAACACCAGCAATATTTTATCATATACTAGTACAAGGGCTCCCAGAAGGAGTTCAGAAACAACTAAAGAAAGTAGTGGGAATGGAAGCAAAAGCATGACCAGAAATACAACTGACTATAGTGCATCATTGCAGGACATGGCAAGGAAAAATTAAACAAAAGGAAGAGGACAGGAAAATGGAAGAGGCTAAACTAGTACAGAAAAAGCTTACTAAATACACAATGGAAGGGGCAATAATAACTACGCCTACAACAATGACCCAAAGCCCCACACAAGTAGTGGCTGCACAAGATTCCTCCCAAATACCACCTTCACAGACTATAACACAACAGGTGCCGCCACTCCAACCATACACGACCAACATGGGAGGAGGATACCTAATGCCAGGAGCTGGGTATTATAATTACAACAGGGGGAGAGGAGGAATTATGAGAGGGAGAGGATACGGATATAACACCCAACAGCAGGTGGGAGGACTTAGAAATTCCTATCCCACAGGGCAACCAGTATACCAGGACAACACAGGGAGCTTTCCATGGCAGAGTAGGGAACCACCGGTGTGTTGGAGTTGTGGATTATTAGGGCACATGTCACGCACGTGTAGAGTTAGACTAGGAACACCATCATGGAGTGAACAGGGACAACCAAGGCCCTCACAGGAACAGCAGGGCATACAGCAACAGCAGACGTTGCAACAGGGAAATGAACAGCAACAACTAATAACACAACAACAGCCACAGACACATTCACTGCCACAACAACAGATAGCGATAACACAACAACCCCAAGTACAACAAACACAACTGGGTAGGGTGATGGTCCTGGGACACAACCCTTACACAGGAAATGGCCAATCGTTGTACCCTCAATAGGACAGCCCACAGACGGCCTTGGTGTGTCCCATCCATTCAGTAACACCTAATAGTGCGGAGGAACCACGCATAGAGGTAACGATAGGTGACAAAAAATTATCATTCCTTGTCGACACCGGGGCGACCCGGTCTTGCATAAGGGAAGGTAAATTTAAGATGTCAGGCGAAGCCATGAACACCCAAGGATTCTCTGGGGCTAGAGGGTTGGTTCCGTTTACTGATAACATTCGCTTATCTATAGGAGATTATGACCTGTCAGTTCCACTTCTATATTATAGTGCCTCACCAGTAAATATACTGGGGAGAGACATAATGAACAGGTTGAATATGACGATCTCCTTTACTGAGGACGGCATAATTTGCTCTACTCCAGGGATTAACATGCTCACAGCATGACAGATTATGCAAGCATACTGCGGACAGACAGCGATTAGGGCAGAGCCAGTAGATGGCGAACTCTTCCAGTACGGGACAGACATGGCATTTGCATGGATGCCAGGGATAGAAGGAAAAATCTGGAGGAGGCCAGCAGCCTATCTGTTCAGACCAGAAACACCAGTTAATGAACCAGAAGGAAAGGTGGTTCCAGTGGACATTGAGAGCATTATAGCAACAGCTGATTACATTGCTGTACATGCCCAAGACAGAGAAGGAAGAGCGTGGAGGGCAGTGATAGCACTAGCAGAAGGATGTAGGCTCACCCAGGTGTCAGATGAGGAGCTGTTCTCAGAAGGAAAGGAGGAAGGTGAAATGGTGTTTATGATGAGTGTGGAAATATGGCTAAGAGTGGCGTACAAACAAGTAGCGCAGAAAATTGCAATGGCACTTGAGGCACCCGCATGCACCCCAGTCCCCTTCTTTAAGGAGGATATGACAAAGGTACCCACATAATTGTGGACTACTAGCCCCTATGACGTGGGGTGCATAAAAAGTATAGGGGGAGTAAGGATAAAATTGAAAAAAGGTGCAATACTCCCCAGAGTGAAACAGTATCCACTATCAAAAGAGGCAGATGAGGGCATATATGAAACCATAACGGCCCTTATAAATAATGGCATATTGGTCCCCTCAGAATCACCATGTAACACGGCTGTGTACCCAGTGCGCAAGGCTAAACTGGGGTTTTGGCTTGGCGCTTCATACAGGATCTCAGGCCCTTGAACAACATAGTAGAAGCAGAATATCCCATAGCAGCAAACCCGGCCACAATACTGTGTGGCATTCCAGCAGAAGCATCACGATTTACAGTGATCGACCTTAAAAATGCTTTTTTCTCAATACCATTGCACCCAGACTCACAAGATCTGACAAGCTTCACTTACAGAAACACAAAGTGGAAACACACCAGATTGCCACAAGGGTATTGCGAATCACCCTCAATTTTCAACAGAGTAATACAGATGGATTTGGGTAACATTGAAGTGGAAAGCACAGTGTTGCAGTATGTGGATGACATAATAATTTGCAGAACAAACGAAAGAACATGCAGAAAGGACTCATTAAAGATGTTGACAATATTAGCTGAGAAAGGTTACAAGGTAGACATGGAAAAGCTACAGTACTGTCAAGAACAGGTACTTTACATTGGTCAGCTCATATCCCAACATGGAAGAAAGATTGCACCACAAAGAGCACAGGCCATTTCAAACACTCCAGTACCACAAACAGTGAGGGAACTGCAGCAGTTCCTGGGGCTGTGCAACTACTGTAGAGCATGGGTATTTGATTACAGTTCATACATAGGACCCCTGCTTGAGGCGTTAAAGGAAGCTAATAAAGGGGAGAAAAAGCTGGGGTGGACGATGGAAATGAAAGAGGCTTTTGATGAATTGAAAGATGCGATATCAACTGCTCCGGTACTGGCATCCCCAGACTATGAGCGACAGTTTTTTATATTTTCACATTGCGACTCAGCAGTAATGAAAGCAGTGTTGGCTCAAAAAACAAGCCTGGGCTACAAACCAGTAGCATTTTACAGTGGCCACTTAGATCCTGTGATGTTAGGTCATTTCCCTTGCGAACAAGGTCTCGCCGCAGCTGCTTTTGCGGTAGAAAAAGCATCAGCAATAACCATGGGGTGCCCAACTACACTGTTTGTGGAACATGCACTATTTGCAATATTGAATAAACCTAAGTCCACCCTAACCACGCAGAGGGCATCAGGTTATGAGATCATCCTATCCAGAGCTGAACTATCAATTGTTAGATGTAGCACGGTCAACCCTGCAAGGTTCCTAGCAGAAGTACTTGAGGAAGGAGATTATGCCCACGATTGTACGCCAATAACTGAAATGTACTCATGTACTAGAAAGGTTGAAGAAAACGCACTAGAGGGAGGTGAGCTCCTGTTCATTGATGGGTCATCAACTATCGACCAAAGGGATGGTATAAGGAGGACTCGGGCAGCAGTGGTAAAAATGATGGAGGTACCGGTGTGTGTGGCAATGAAATGTGTACAATTACCACAGCATTATTCTGCTCAAGCAGCAGAATTGATTGCACTGATCTTGGCGTTGAGGGAAAGCTTTGACAAACGAGTGACCATATACTCCGACAGCGCGTATGTTACATCCACTGTCCACTCAGGGCTGTCGAAATGGAGAAGAAGAGGGTTTAGGAGAGCTGATGGCACTCCAGTGCAACATGCCCTCCTATTGGCTGAACTAATTGAAGCAATAAATGACCCCCAAGAATTAGCTTTGGTCAAATGCACCGCACACACCAATGGTGAAGACCACATCTCAAAAGGGAATGCAGCAGCAGACGCACATGCGAAGTATGCTGCATACTTTGGTGAGATATGGAACCCCCCAGAGTCACAGAGAGGGAGAGGGAGGGGAATGGCTAAGGAGATGTTGATAAGAGAAGGGTACACCCATCTCCCAGCCACACAGATTATGGAGCTACAAGCGGCTGCACCAATGGCCGAAAAAGAAATATGGGTAAAAAGAGGATGCACAATGTCACCAACCGACGCACTATGGCGCCAGGGTGACAGTGGAAAGGTTGTAATACCATTGGCACTTTTGAACACCGCTCTGAGTCAACTACATTACCCAGCCCACACAGGCAAGGAAGTAATTGCAGCACGAATTAGGGAAGACTGGTTCTGCCCCGAGTTAAATTCTCATGTGTCAAATTTTATCAGCAATTGTCTCACATGTCAACAGTTTACGGCCGGCCACACTCTGAAGGTGATAAGAGGTACTATACCCCGGCCAGAGGGACCATTCTGGCATCTCCATATTGACTATGTTGATATGATCAACGTATGTCAAGGAAATAGGTATATGATTGTAGTAGTATCCCCATTTTCAAGATGGATTGAAGCAGGGCCCTGTTCACACCCAGATGCATTTAGAGCAGCTAAACTCCTAGTGAGGGAGGTCTTCCCCAGGTGGGGAGTGTGTGAGGTATTAAGGTCAGACAATGACCCACATTTCGCAAACGAAATGTTCCAGCACATTACATCCTTGCTGAACATCAAGCATAAATTTGCATGCGCATACCACCCACAGGCCAACGGTATATGTGAACGCCTGAATGGCCTACTAAAGGAGGCAATTGCAAAGATACAGCAAACAACAAAGAAGAGTTGGTTGTATTGCCTTCCATTAGCCCTATTTGAGCTAAGGAATAGACCAGGGTCCGACCACCACCTCACCCCTCACAAGTTGGTTACCAGACGTCAAATGCGCCTTCCCCTAACGTCAACATCGAGAGCATTTACCGACCACGAGAGTACTGCGAGTGTTCTTGGTGATGAAATGTACCAATATGTGTCTTCTTTGATTACTAGTGTAGTGTTTGTGTCTCAACAGCTCGAGCGCACGCGGGTCGGGGTCTAACAGCAATCAACAAGAAGACGTGGATAAAGAATTGGAAAAGGAAAGACTGTGCAAAGTTGCTAAAGGTGACCACGTACTACTTCGCAATTTCAACAGAAAGTGGAACAGTCCACGATTCACTGGCCCCCATCTGGTAGAGGAGGTATCAACGAGAGCAGTAAAGCTACAGGACAAACGTGCCTGGAACCACCTACACGACGTAAACATCTACAAACTCCAGACCCGCCCCAGCGCCACGGGCAGGGCCACTGGAAGAACAACGACAGCGTCACCAACGGAGGAAGAGACTTCTACCACAACTAACGGCCTAAGTGTCCCTATACCCTGCCACCCCCCAGATTCCCCAGAGACAACTATTAGAAAAGAAAGGGGTGATCCCCATACCGCCCACCCCATGGTTACACGATCAAAGGGTAAAGAGACTTCCGCCAGCTGAAACCCAAACCCTCTGCCCATTGACCCCCTGCCCACTGTAGTAACAATTGAACTGAAGGACACTGTTTTTGCACATATACACATGTAAACACCTGAATGTTCTCTTTCTTTTCTCTCGCACATGTAGGTAAAGTGTATTATTGTACTGTTAAGAAAGTAGATAACTAACTAATTCACTGCCCAGGAGTAGATGGTACCCTCAGACGATAATTACCTGGAAGAATTGTCACACCAATTTGTATATGAAATAAAACGGCCAACGTACCTGAAAGGAAGGAGGGTACGTGTCTACTACACAGCATTCCTCTTGGCCATAGAACATTCAATGCCCCACCTCCAACCATACTTGCCTGCCCTAAGAGATAGATCGCTTAGATTGGCGTGGGAACAGCTCTTCGCCTGGGCACTGAATGACTACTTGATAGGGAGAGCTTAATAACAACAACTAACCTTAATAACGAGCATATTAAGAATTTTCAGGTGGGCAACTGTAACGTCGCAAGAATAAGCTGCCGGACTGCAGCAAGGTAAGAGCAAAATGCCGGTGAAATTAGCATTTGTAATAAAATTGATAGGGATTTTAATGATCACCGGGTTCTTGGCTGCCTCTGTATGGCAGTACAGCTATGCTATTGATATTATTGCTGTACCCAAACCTAATATACCCCCACCCCCAGCTGCAACAGGTGTTATGTCAGGTGGTACTAGTAAAACCCCACACCAGGAAAATAGAGTTAAACGCAGCACATACTCAGATAATAAAGGCATTGACAACTATGTACAAGATTCAGCACACGTCTCTAACAACATGTGGTACCAACACATGACCAAAATAGGCAAGCAGACAACAGAAGACAGCTGCTACGTTTGCTCATTGATCCCATACGCCATGAGCGCTTCTCGAACATTTGTTGCTACGGAGATAGATGGAAAAATAGCGCGATGTATAATATACCTGGCACTGTTCCAGACGAAAGGAAGATTTCAAGGGACAGTGGTGCATCTGGTGTGGAAAACACGAGATACATACCCATATGAAAACAACTTCCTCAAGACTTATTTGAGTTACCACAAGAGCAGTTTACATGCTGAAGGATTCAAATACATAACAAGTGGTCCTGAAAAAGGAGAAACAAAGAAGGTAACACTGCAGTACCTACCATGTGATTGGTACGCCACTGAAGTCCCTGGTATAAACGGATGTTGGGAAAGACCACTGATGATAATAACAGGGAAGGTGTACATGGACAACAAATGGGACATAGGAGTGGTTGGCAGCAACATGGTAACAAGAGAAAATATTTCAACTATTGATGGACATAACCATAGATGTTGGATGACTTGGATCAAGTATGTACCCATGCTCACGTGGATGGAGAAGGATGAAGACCCAATAACAATACTGCCTTTAACTGCGCCTAAGGTATGCTACCAATATAAAGGAGAGGTGGATGTAGGATACAATACCAACTGTGAAAGCGTGATGGAGTTACCTGAGGGGGGAGCAGGAACAGCAGTAGTAATGGACCATTACTGGGCCTGTGGAGACAAGACGTATCACACGCTGCCCCCTTTGTGGAATGGTGTATGCACTATAGTACACGTTAATGTACCATCACTAGTGGTACCCCAGAAGCATGTGAATATGGCGAATTTCCCCAAGATGGATGAAGGAAACAAAAGGAAGAAGAGATCTGCACAGCCTCGGAAAGGGCCAGAGAACAGACGCAACGGCAACAACACTGTCCTCAACAGAAGGAAAAGACAAGGAGAACCTCTGACAGGAAATTACCTGTGGGGAAGGTCGGAAACAGCACTGACCTCAATACCGCCGGAACACAGACTATTCAGCAGAGCAGCTATGTTCTTCTCCTCAATAATACATCCTGGACTGCAGGCTTACGCAAACGCAAAATGGCTCCAGATAACTAGGTGGGAACTAATAATGACAATTAACTCTACAGTAAATGGATTCAACGCAATAAAAGAGGAATTGCGAGCAGTAAGAATGGTTGCACTACAGAACAGATATGTACTGGACCTCCTCACAGCAATGGAAGGAGGAGTTTGCGCAAAGATAGGACAATCATGCTGCACATTCATTCCTGCTAACGATGCTGACAATGGTACACTCATGGAAGCTGTATCACAATTGGCCCAGATGCACTCAAAAATGATGGATGAAAGTAAAGGTGTGAAAAAGGATGAGAGCTGGTTTTCAATATTATGGTCATGGATGCCATCTTGGCTGTCAGATGGACTGAAGATTATAGTGGGATGTACTATTTTGGCTGGAGCTGCACTGATCATAATAAGATTTTGGAAGGGCCGGAAGGCACGCACCACAGACGAGATGATCGAAATGGTTGGTATACACCTTTTGATGCCAACAGATGACGGCCAACACACAGGCACAATCATAAAAGAGAGAGAGAAGTTGTGCAACCAGATCATCACCAACCACCTGGACCCACCATCTGTGAAGCTCGAAAACCCAAGAAACCCAAGGAGCTACATAGGGAAATGGGTATACTGCACTCCTGGGGGAACCTGTGAATATATGTATTGGTCATTTGAAGACCATGTTAACCACTATGGACATTTGGGAGGAATAACTAAAATATGGAGAGTAAGAGGAGATAAAGAAAAGGATATGTTTGTGGTCGACAAGTCGACCAGAGGGGGGACTGAAGTGGGAGAATGGAAGAACAGGCTCCCGCCCTTCCCCTCTCGCGCCTGGCCTAGAGGATCACGGCCTAGACACCCGCCACGAGAGGAGTTTGCCTATCTACCAGACGACCAAATACCCTGGTACAGGAACATACGGATGTGTCCATCTACCTGCCCAGCAGCCCGCCCTGTCCATGCCAACACCTGCGGCACGGATCGACTCGACTAAACCTATACGTCGTTAGAGATGCCATGACGACCTAGCCAACGGTCAGCACACCTGTGCAAACATGCACACCGGACACTCCCACACCAATCCACACGAAGAATATATTCAGTGCTATGACGTAGGCGACAGACATACTCACGGACGTGCATCTTTATTATTTTCCACATAGGCTCTCAAAATGCAGAAACGCAAGACGCATCATGAACTTATATAAAAAGGCTTGCTGACGCTTCTTCTAAGAGCCATGTACCATAATGAAGAATACAACGGGGACACGATACTGAGGATAAAGCAATATGATACCGTAACCTAAAGCGCCCTGCATCAAGCGGTTCCACCTATGCACCAGGCCCAAGTAGGCGGCAAGCAAAAACTTCCATGAACATTGAATGAGCAAGAACTGGGTTGCTGGACCTGCAAAATGAGCCCGGCGAAAGCACACCGCCAAGGGCACGATGTTGCAATCTCGCACGCTGCAAGCCAACTCCAAGGTCGCACCTGCAAGATAAACCAGGCACACAGTAGGAAAAACAATATTAATTGTGTTGAATTTTGCCTCAAACACGGTCCCACCTCACGTGACAAAGCCAAACCTGACAAGATGCCAAGCCCAGGAGGAAGGAGACGCCTGAATCCCACGTTTCAAGACACAGGCAGATACAATTAAAAGACTCATTGGACATCTGCAGCAGTGGGAGTATTCGACCTCCCAACATATGAATAAATCCTCACATTGTTTACACCTACCCATATTAAAACATTGTTGCAAATGACAGGTGCACCGCGAGCTGGGAAAAGCGATAGTCCCAGACTGGGAGGCTCGCGAGCGGACCAATTAGAACATGGGGTTCTTATCACTGACGCCATTCACATTGCCCAATCCTCAGAGGTCTTCATGTAACAATTTTCATGTATCAAATTGAAGGGACAGCCCAGGTATACCACCTGACTAACCCTCAGCCACTAACACCGTTCTCTATATGTGCGCTATACTAACCCTACCACTCGAGTAACCAATCCAGAGTGGAGATAGGTTTTTTGCTAAACTGCAAGTAGCGCGTCATACTAAGGTAAAAAGGGCCTGCGAGCCCCACGATTGTGTGTGTGTCAGGACGGACGCGTACGCTCCTTGACCCATCCCTGCCGTTTTGTCTAATAAACAGCAGAGTCACCTTGCTTCTTGCGTGTGTCTCATACTCTATCTCTTTTGGGATATACGGGAGGAGTTGGGGCCTCCCTGCCCAGAGGTCTGCGGACGGCCCGGCCGACCCCGGCAGAATTTCCCCCCGACAGGAGCACACCTTTTATTTGTTGCTTTGCTCTGCTGTTGGTTTCTTCCCTGGGTAGAGCAGGACCCTCCAGTCTTCCTACTTCGTGTCAGTCCGACAGTCGCTTCAGGAACCGTGAGCCTGCAGGAACTACCAGGAACGTCCGCCTCAGCTACAGCTTCCTCTCCATTGAAAGGTACTGTTCAAATCCGGTTGTTCGTTTCGTTCAGCCGTGGTGAAAGTGTGTGAAATCTTCTCCAATCCATGGGCTTGTCCTTCTCTACTCTTTAAACTAACTTTTCTGCCAACCAACTTCGTCCATAACTCTTGGCAAAGACTTAACCGTGAACTACCCTGAACTGTGTGATCTTGGGCAAAAGACTTTTGTCCTATTGACTTTGGCCCTAAGCCTTTTTGATTTGATTCTATCACTGTGGTTCCTCTTTCTAGATTGCCCTGCTTACTTACCTGTTGGTGCTATTCAATTTCTGCCTAACTTTGTTTTTCCCTCCCTTATAAATTTCTTGTGTGCCATTTTGCTCCCACTTCATTTTGTGAGCTTAACTTGTCTGGAACCTATCAGGAGTGGTGTGGTGTATTAAGAGTGTGATTTTTAGACTGCTTTACTTTAGTGAGATGTTATATAACTGATGTGTAAATAAATGTATATTCATTTAGTCACAAAACTTGAGTCAGTGAATTTGTACTGTCACTTGTCGTCTTAATTGTGTGTGGTGTTCCCAAAGGATACTGCATATAATTCTGCCTAACAACATGACACCCCCCCAGCTAGACAGAACAGATGATGTTGGCAGCACATCAGTGGCATGGTGGCATCTGCACAGCATTAGGCCATGACCATGGAATCCCAAGAGGAGATGGTGAAATGAAGAAGATCACGAACACATAGGCATGCATTTCTGCAGCAACTACATATTTCATCACAGAAATATCTTAACACAGTGCCTTGGGAAGTTGTTGTGTCAATTACCCATTATTTTCTTTCTCATATCTGTCGCATGAATCCTACAGCTATTTGCATTAGAAAAGATGTGTGGCATTACTGTACTTTCCATATTCAGTACAGTCAAATATTCCCAATAGGTCCACTATTAAATCCCAGTTTGTGCAGGTCACAGGAACTCGCTGACTGTGGCACTTTGTTTTTCACCTCTGTCATCCAATACACATGCTAAACCACTTCATGATCTACTTGCCACTCGGGGTATTAGTTACCACTGCTACTCTGATTTCTTTCAGCTGTACTTAAGACCTGAAAGCAATCAAAACCTGAATAATCAAAGTTGTCACATACCATTGGTTCCATTAAGAGGGATTAGTGGATGACAATTGGTTAAGCCTGAATACCTCAAACACAGAGTCAGCAATCATTAAATTGTACTTGCCCACCCCTCTCCTCTGGTTTCAGTGTCAATCAATTCACATCAATTCACATTCCAATTCTACACAAAGTCAAAGATTCATGGGTCCTAGATGACTCTCAGATGAACATAATGCTGCATAGCAACTATAAAGTCAGCAGTTCAAGCCAAAGCCAAAGTAGAATCAAAACAGGATAATTATTACTTGCTTATTGACGGATCACCTAAATATGTTTTTATTATCTCTCTAGGTTTACAGATTGGGGTGTTGCTTTAGCTCCAGTGAAGTGTGGGAACAATTCAAGCAATACAGTGTAATTAATTGTCCAAGAATGGGTTCCATACTTAAATGAGTGTCCAAGATGAGGGCTCCTATAGAGTCAGCATCTCAGTGTAGGTGAGCTGGGAGTTGGCTTACCATTGGCTGGCCTTCATCATCTGATGCAGAGGGTGACAATGGAGGGGGCCAATTAGTGCACTGCTCCAGGGAGGACATGGAGCCAGCATGGCAAATGGCCTGCTGTGCCCTCTCACATTACCTATAGCAGTAGACACAGCTGCTGCATGGGCCTCCCATATCTCCTCTACCAAATATCTCTCAGTTGGTTTGTTGCCTGCCACTCCTACTGAACAAGCATGAGGGACTGATTCACCTGGCCCACAATCCGCTCGATTGAGTGAATAGAGAGCCACCATTCCCTTCCCTTCCGTTCTCCTCCATCCATCTCTAGGCTGCCTCCATGTCTGATAGTCTCCCTGAAATGCCTGCTGTGACACTGTCTGCCATGGTGGCTCGAGCAGGGGGGAGAGGAGGTAGGAGGTGGACTGTGGGTTCCATTCCCAGTGTGGAGGAGAAGCAACGTCCCCACCTGCAACCATATAATCAACTCCTCACGTCTTTGTTTAAGTTCAGAAATAGCAGACTGTTTACTTCACAGACATATCTGTCTATAATAGCCAGAGTCACAGAAGGATCAAAACATGATAACTATAACTCTCTTATTGCTGGATCACCTAAATCTCTTTTATCATCCCTTTGCCCACTAGTTGCAGGTTCGAGGATTCTTCCAGTCAAATGTAAAAGCAAGATGCAACCCTTTTCAGAGAAGAAATGCAGAATCCACTGATGCAGATCCCTTTGGGACACTGACACTTCACAGGTTGGAGGAAGGCAGGTTCCAACGATGGTCTCCGCACCCAGGCACCAACAGGCATCCTTCAAGTCGCAGTCACAGCAGCTGCTCCAGGACAGCTTCTCTTGAAGGAGGAAAGCTGACATTTGGGGGGGAGGCTACTATTGGCACAAGCTGATGACCACGTGTGCATGATTGTAAGCCATCTTCTCCTGCATCTGGGGATCTCTCAGAGAGGTCATCAGCCATGGAAGTATCAGATATCTAGAACCATCTGAAAGGGGTTAGGACACAAGGTGATCCATGCCACACATGTGGCAAGACAGTGTATTTCAGAATGACCATCTGTGTGTGTGTGTGGTCTACATCATGCATCTGGTACTGTGGACTGGCTGTGCCTCAGGCACACTGCTGCACCATGGGTCAGCCACTGCATCACATGCTGTCTGTGGTGGTTGTATGGGTTCCTGGGATGTATTGCTGGGGGTATGACAGGACTAGTCACTGACTGGCCCTAGTTGGAGTCATCAATATGCATAGATGTCCCCATTGTCTGGTGTGGATGTTGCTGTGCCACAGCTGTGACTGTACACACTGCATGACACCCACAATGCGAACTGGACATTAAATGACCTGCATGTACGCCACGTGACCGCTGACATGCACAGAAGGCCCGGAAGCCAAATACCACTTTTGACACACTGATAATGTTAATGACTCAGCATGGAACTGTAGCCCCTCTCCTTTCGTTTATCACCGACATCCCACCCCTGTGCAGCTCTTATTGCAGTCCGACCTGATAGCCAAGTGTCTACGCCAGTGGAAACAGTGCACTATATGAAGACCTATGGCGTTCACAATGACATTTGACGTGTGTGATTGATGGTGCATAACAGTGGTGTTGCCTGTGACTGTGAATTCTACACAGTCGTGGTGTGTGCATGCATGCACCATGTCTCACCAAGGCATGTGTTACATGAGCCTAGGTGGGGCAGTGTACTGGTACACTTCAATTGGTGGAATGGCAGTGTTGCATTTTGGTACCTGTAGTGAGTTGCATGTACATGTCCTTATGGCTTAGGAATGGATTGGTCTGTCAATGACACCACTCCAGTCTTGTGTTGTTCATGTGAGTCATGGGCACTCAATCGGGTGTGCCCTTGTTGGTCCTGCATATGCAGGGAGGCTGTGGGACATGCATTTGTGCCATCACCCCCTACATCCCTTGGCATGTGACCCATGCAGAAATGAGTGTGTGGTTGTACATGTACTCACCCAATATCCAGGTCCTTTGTCCCCAATAAGGTGCCATGTATGCCGGCAGGGTGCTGTTCCACAGCACTGTGGAGTAGTGGGTTGATCCTGGGAAGTGGGCAAAGCAGAGTGTGATGGTGAAGTCAGAGTCACAGGCCTCCTGGATATTGAGTGAATGGTGCTGCTTATGGTTCCTGTACACATCCTCTGTGGTGTAGGGGGCCACCAGCTCTACATGTGTGCTCTACATGTGTGGGCATGCATGCAATTGCATGGGAGCAGGCCTTAGTGGTATTTACCTGTGCCTATGTGGTTGGGAGGGTAATGTGCTGGCCCACACGGTGCAGTAGAGCCTCCAGTACCTGCACCAGCACTCTGGAGAATGCAGGCTATGATATGCCATACAGCTGGCTCACAGAGTGCTGGAACGTGCTTGTGGTGAGGAAGTGCAGGACTGACACCAGCTTCAACAGGGGTGGTGTGGCTGTCCGGATGCCAATATTGCTCCCAATGTCATCTTGGATGAGGTCCATCTGTTCCAGTATTGTCTATATGTGCAGGTGTGTTTCTGGCTGTCTGTCAGGGCCCAGGGTGTTGCCCTTGTGCCGGGAATCACAGCACGCCTCTGCATCACCACTTGCAGGACATTCATCATCCTCATCATCCCCCTTCTCCTCCTCCTCCTGCTCCCCACCCCGTCCTCCTGTTGCCACTGATGCAGCTCCTGCATGCAGCACCTCCATATCCATAGCTACAAAAACGAGGGGCAGCATAGTTGTGTTTGGAAGTGTTTCTGGTGTGGTGTGCCCTTCTGTGCTTTTTCTGTAAGTATTGGGTGCACCTGGGTGGATTGGGTGCACCTGTGACCTCTTCTTCCCCACCTGGGCCCCTTTTCTGGCTGCTCTGCGATGCTGGTGTTTCTGGCAGGGATTTGCCAGTAGTACTGGTATTTTTATGCCGCTGTTACCAGAAAATGCCTGCTCGTAATGTCACCCTGTTTCTGTGATGCCGTTTTTTCTGGCACGTGTCCAGGAAGGTGCTGCTACTACTGTTGCCTGTGCTACTGGCACAACAGCAGCCCAGTGTGTGGTGTTACTGGCATCACTGTTACCGGCACCTCAACTCAGAATGCTCCAGACCGGAAATAGTACTGGTAAATGGTATTACCATCACTTTAGTTCCGGGCCGGAACATAACTCACTTTAAAAAGTTTACCTCCACCTTGTATGTATGTACATTATTTGCTAAATAAGAGGTATGCTGCTTTGTTATGAATCAAAAGAAGCCCCCTGGCGCTATGATTAAATGCAGGTGACAGTAAATAGACAGATGACGGGTTCAAGCCTGCCCTGTGGTTGGAAGAGATGTACGTGACAAATGTGATAACTTGATAGTTCTTGTGGTTATCTAAGGAGTGAGTAGCACAGGCCATAATGATCATATTTGTAGGCCTTTGATAACTAATCGCTAAAACAGCCGCTCTGCCAGATGATGCCACATGTTGTGTGGTAACAAGAGAGCGACCACGAGCAGTGAATAATGACTGGAGCTAAACGAGGCCGCTCTGATTGACACCATAGGGTCGGCTCCCTCGCAAAGGTAGCCAGTGTTGCTGGGCGTGGGGTGAAAAAAAAACATAAAACGAAAAGAAGATCGCCTCGTGGTCTCGAGATTCTGGGTACTTCAAGGAAAAGTCATCAACAACATCTTTCATTTGCATGTCAGTCAATTTGACTATGGGCACACATGACTGTGGGCTACAGCAACCTGCGCGGGTAGGTGACATGATGTTGGCTCCTTCGCAAATGCTGCCGGTGCCCGGTACTGCTGCATGTTTAGGTGGTTACGGAAGGCTGATAATTCAGTTGGTTTAGTCGCAGTTCCAGACATCTGTGTTTGTGTATCTTTTGGTCACAAGCCCGAATCTGCTCCTACCTTGTATCCTTCATGGTCAATGAGAACTATTGGTTAGTAACGCCTAATATTCCAGCAACAGGCGGCTGTTCCGAATTTGGTACATAACGTAACTAGCATACTTGAATATTGAAGGGAACAGTAATGCGACATACGTTTGCAAGCTCGCCGGCAAGAGGCGCTTTATAAAGGGACGTTACATAAGCATTATTTTAACAATAGAGCACACGGTTCAGTGTGTCATCGGCAAAAAGCAGGGACTAAGGAGCTAGTATAGTCTGGGTGTAAGAGCCACGGATGCTAAAAGCTGCTGCTCACTTTGCCTGCCCCCAGGTGACAAAATGCTTTATTGCATTTCCGACAGGGTTTTTCGCAGCTCAGTCAGGCAGCTGACTTGGTTGGTTTTGCTCCAGCCAGGGCAAGGTGGTTACATGCTGCAGCCAGCAGGTGAAATGCAGTTATGGGAAAAAGCGTTAATGGTACTTAGACAGCAACCTTTGGTTCAGGTCGTCCTGAGTGTGTTCAGATTACAGCTAAATGTTGCACGGGTGTTAATTTAAAGGAAGGAAGAGCGCAGGAGCTGTTCTGGTAAAGGAGCTTGGATATGCGAGCTTGGCAGGTAGAATTCCTGCTGTCGGCTAAAGGCGAGAATGGCTGCCAAAGGTTCCATTTTTGCATGTCACTACATGCTAAGAATGATTCGGAATATAATGATCGGTACAGGGTATTTGTGAAATGCTTAACCATGGCTTGAAAGACGACCCAGCAATACGCGCGCACCACACTGCACAGTGAATATAGAGACAGAGGTGCAGTGCTCTTAACCATGTCTTTATTCTTCTCCTTTCCCGAACATACTGTGTTTCCCCCGCACCGCATCCCGGCACTTCCCTTCCCGCCTCCCATCCTGCCCTGGTCCCCGGAACATGATTGTCAACATGACAACCCCCCCAAATTAATCAGTTGCCCCGCAGGGCTTTAACATGTGCTGGAACGGGGACTGATCAACCTATTTCTTCAATGAGTCGCCAAGGTATATTCTTCGCTCTCTGAGGTTTGGAGTCTAAGGTCTCTGGGGAACCCCTTTCCTCTGATCGTCCTCTTTCCTCGCCACCAGATGAGTCGGCATCTTCACGATCTCCTTGATAAGGTTCATCTGACAGATATTCATCCATCCGCTCCTCTCGTCGGCTCGTTCTCCGAGGGCTGGTTAAAGGAAATCTTTCAGTGTGAAGAATTTCGAGTGGTGTGTCCTTGGTCTCCTTGAGCTGTGATCATCGAGCCTTACCTGTCTGCAATGATCAGGGGTTCATCCTTGAAGACCAAAGTGCTCTTGTGCGTCTGAGGTGGTTTTACAGTCACCACCTCTCCTACCTCCAGCGTGGACTCTTTGGCTTTCCGTCGCACGTCAGCAAACCCCTTTATTCATTGTTTTTCAGGTCTATCTTGGACTCTCAGCCAGAGTCAGCAGGCCAATCCCTTTCCTGGGGTCCCAGCTGGGGGAGCCATGTATGCACATTCTAGCCAAACATGAACTTGCCCGGACTATTTCCGGTGGAGCTGTGTGGTCTGCTCCTGTAGTCTCTTAGCAATTGATGCAGAACTAGCTCATAAGGCTGACCTGTGAGCCAGGCCACTTGTAGATCCTGTTTTAGGTTGTCCATGAATCGTTCGTCCTTGCCGTTTGCCTGCTGCCACAGTGGCGTGATCTTTTGGTGATGGAAACCCATGTACTCACTGAATCGTGCAAAGTCATGGCCAGTGAACAGAGGTCTGTTGACCATCTTTAGTTTCCGGGGAATGCTGTATGCTGTGAAGATACAGTCCATTACAAGTATGACATGTTGGACCGCTGTCGAGGACGCTAGCTGGGCTTCCGGGTATCAGAAGTATTTGTCCATGATGGCTATGACGTAATCCCCCCTCGATAGGCCCAAAGAAGTCGGCTGCTATGGCTTCCCACACTCCTTCTGGGAGTTTAGACATGTGTAAAGGTTCAGAATGCTGATTGGGTGTGATGAGGCAGCATGTCAGACATTCCCCTAGGATTTCCTCCACGAGGGAGTCCAGGAATGGGAACCACACCTTTTCCCTTAGCATACGTTTCATGGAGACGATTTCTTTGTGCCCTTCATGGGCGAGTTCCACCACTTTCCATTTCAGCGAGTCCGGTATCACCATTGTGTGCCCTTTTAATAGGATGTTGTCCTCTTTGAGGGCTAATTCCTCCCTTACTTGTAACAGTCTCTCCCTCCTTATGTCCTCCGACTCGTGGCAACCCTTCTCTTTGGCTGTACTCCACTGTCCAGATCAGAGTCCCTCACACATCTGGCACGCAGTGTCCACCTCAACTTCTTGAGCCGGGAGAACTGGGTTTACGCCCTGTTTTACTGCTTGCTGGATGAGATAGCAAAGGTAGCAATCTACCACAGAGGGTTCTGGGGTGCTAGCACTTCTTGGGTGATGGGACAAGAAGTCAGCCGTGTTCTCTTCCTTGCCCGGTCGGTGCAGGATTTTTGAATGAATACTCCTGCAACCTTAGACCCCCCCTGGCAATTCGGGGTGGCATCTTGGCTTGGGGAGTGCCATAGAGGAACAGCAAAGCCTGATGATCTGTCACCACTTTAAATGGCTTTCTATAGAGAAAAAGATGAAAGTTTTCACATGCCCAGAGTACTGCTAGACTTTCCTTCTCAGCTTGGGAATATGCCTGTTCAGTGGTCGAGAGGATTTGGCTGACATAGGCAACAATGTGCGTGCGACTTGGCTCCTCTGGGTCGATTTGAGCTAGAATCACCCCCAGCCCGACAAGGCTTGCATCCACTTAGTTCTGACTTGTGGTTGGCGTCAAAGTAAGACATGTTCTCTGTGCAAGCCACTCTGTCATGTATTGTTGTGAAAGCACGTTGACATTCTTCAGACAAGCTAAACACAGCATTTTGGTTGGTCAGGGCACTCAGGGGTTCACTAACCGTGGTACAGTTCTTAAAGTACCATGTACAATAACTAGCAAGACCCAGACATTATCATAGCTTGGAAACATTTGTTGGTGGTGGTGTCTCATTTAGCGCTGTGACCTTATATGAATAAAGTTTCATGCCTTTCTCTGAGAAAATGTGCCCAAAGAACTTCAACGTACCCTTCCGGAACTCACATTCTACCCATGTTGATTGTGAGATTACCCACCTCCAAAGCCATGCACACTCTGGACAGAGTCTCGTCATGTTTACCGACATCAGTGCCAAACACCAAAATGTCATCACTGTAGTATATACAGTTAGGTATGTGCTTAATAACATTATGAATCACCACCTGAAAGATTTCAGCGGCGGAGGATTTGCCAAAGCTCAATCTTTTATACCTATAAAGCCCAAGGTGAGTGACAAAATTTGTGATGTTCCTGCTCTCTGGGCTTAGTACTAGCTGGTGATAGCCCTTTTGCAAGTCAAACTTTGACAACACCATGGCGCCGTTTAGCAGGTTTATCATATCAGTGATTCAGTGATATGCAGTGCCATGTGTCTCGCTCTCTCTTGATGGCTTGGTTGGGCCTTCGGATGTCTGCACACAATCTGATGGTGTCCGATGCCTTCTTTGGGATGAGGACGATGGGTGACACCCATGTGGTGGGTCCCGTGACAGGTTGAATTATGTCCTGTTCCAGTAACTTATGTAACTCTTCTTCCACCTTCTGTTGGATATTTACTGGTATTCCCCTGTAGTGTTGCGCTATTGCTGGTCGGACGTCTTCGTCTATGTGCAAATTGATCTGTTTATTGAGCAACTTGCCTACCCCTTTATACAGGTTTGGATGCAGTTCTTTGATCATGTGCACTCAGTCAATGTACCCGTGCACCATCAATTTGTACAGTACATGTATTAGGTCCATGTCGACAGCTGTCTGGAAGCTAATTATGCATCCACTTTCACTTTCCGTAGCCAGTACGTGTATAAGTATTCACTTTTCCTGTGACTTGTAGCGACAGGTGCCTTCGAACTGTCCCAGGCATTTCAAGGGAGACATTGCTGCGTAAGGGTAGCTGTCGACCGTGACCGGACTGAGCTTCGGAGGGCGCTGTAGTTCGTTGTACGCCTGCTCACATATCACACTCATGTGGCACCAGTGTTTATTAGGAATTCTGTTGGCCATTTATTCAGCTCCATCAGCAGTGTTGGGCTGTGTTCTATCATGTTGGAGGTGCCGAAGGCATATACGTAGCCATTTTTCTTTTGCTCACCGTCCGATGAGCTGATATCTGTGTCTGATGGTGACTGCTCCACGAGATCTCACATGTCGTCTTGATCTCAATTTTGGACCAGAGTGTATTACATACCTCCTTCTCTCTCTTTTGTCTTTCCAGTATTTGTCATCACCCGAGTCTTGCTTTTTGGTACGGGATCTCTTGGTCTGTGTTGCGATAGAACTGTTGCCATTGATGCCTGTGATGTTGTGAGGAGAGACCTTGGCCTGTACCGAGCCATGGCTTCTCTTCCTCTGTCTCACCCCTTCTCTCTGGCCAGGCCACACACCGCCTTGAAATGTCCTTCCTCGTCACAAGCAGAGCACCTCTGTCCTATGCCTGGACAGGTTCCATCGTGTGGATACTTGTACCCACAGCTATAGCAAAAGGGTTCCTCCTGCCTCCTGTCGTCCTGCAGCCAGTGAATGGACTCTGCTTGTGCATGTGCACTCGTGTTGAAACATTTGACCTGAGTATCAACTGCCAGTTTAGCCCTGGCCAATGTTAAGATCTCATCAAAAGTCTGGGCCTTCTGGAGTAATTTTTGCCTGAAAGCTTGAGGTTCGCAGCCCGCAATGATTTGGGAGTGCAGGGCTTCTGTGTTTGAATAGTTGGCGAAGTCACAGTGCTTCATTTTGATGCGCAGACACATAACGTAGGCATCCATGGTTTTGCACTTGGCCTGCTTCGTACTATGAAATAGATGGCATTCATAGACTACATTGGTAGGCACAGTAAAGTAGGCTGACAATGCACCTTTCAGATCTTGAATAGAATCAATAGAGTTTGCCGGCATCTCATCAATGTTGTCTCTCATTGCAGGCCCCACCCCTAGCTTGAGTAAGAATTATTGTTTCTCTTCATCCACTGGTCCCGTGGCCCCCATGTACAAATCAAAGTCTAAGATCCATTTGGCCCATCTTGGGCACATATTGCTTGTGTCAGACACATCGAAAGCTCCTGGTAGCTGCACTGCCAAAGAATCAGGAAGCCTGTAGGGAGTAGCAGCCTGTTGGGGATTCAGACCTTGCCCCTGTATGTCCTGGTTGACTGTGGGCCTTCCTGATCAGACATGTTTCTCTCCTGTGATTTTCCTGCACTGATCCTTTAAATTACTGTTGCGTGACCGAGTTTACCACACGGCCACCTAATGAGGCACAAGCACGGTGGAAATCTCCCTCTGTCCTGTGAGGGCTGCCATGGGAAAGCTGTTGTGGAGGGAAGGCTGCCGTAAGGCACGAGCACCTTCCCATCCACCTCCTCCTCTTTTCCCACTCACCGCCTATTGCTGGCGTTTCACCGATTCAGCCTGGTCCATTCTCTCAGCCTCCTGCTGACTTTGAGATGAGGGTGGTGCACCGCTTTCACCCTTGCTGACCCGGGCAACTACACTGCCCTCTGTCCTACGCATCCCGCCGTGCTCCGTTGCCACCTGGATTCTTCTGCACTTCATGCACGCTTTGTCATTAAACAGTTGCCCCGGAGGGCTTTAACATGTACTGGAACAGGGACTGACTAATCAACCAATTTTTTCAATGAGTTGTCAAGGTCTATTCCTCACTCTCTGAGGTTTGGAGCCTAAGGTCTCTGGGGAACCCCTTTCCTCCAATTGACTGTCCTCGGCACCAGATGGGTTGGCATCTTCGCAATCTCCTTGATAAGGTTCATCTGACAGATATTCATCCATCCGCTCCTCTCGTCGTCTCGTTCTCTGATGGCTGGTTAAGGGAAATCTTTTAAAGTGTGAGGAGTTTTGAGTGGTGTGTCCATTGTCTCCTTGAGCCATGATCATCAAGCCTTTCTTGTCCGTGCTCTTAACCACGTATTTATTCTTCTCCTTTGACCGAAACATACTGTGTTTCCACCGCCCCGCATCCCATCACTTCCTTCCCCACCTCCCATCCTGTCCCCGTGCCCCAGAACGTGATTGTCAACATGACACCATTATGCGCACAATAGGAGGAGCAGCAGTGGCATCAGGTCATATTAATGGTTTCAGGTATGGCCAGAGGGAAGGTCTGTTCGAAGATAGTATAGGTAGAATGTGATAACTAGTTTGGAAGAGGATAACAAGGCTGTGGTGTACATAAGGTTATACATCGCCATGGCCTTCAGGACCTCAAAACTCAGAGGGGCCCCAGCAGCTGCACCCCATGTTGCTAGTCAGCAGTCGTTTTAACATGGCAATTATTCTTTTTCCCTAGTTTTCATTCTGGGGTTTAAAATGTAAGCCTTGCAGCGTGCTCTTATGACCTGAATTTTCCCTTCCCACCGGATATACAAAGAAATAGCCCCTCATTGCCTTCTAACACTGGTTCCTCCACATCAGCCCATTGCTGACAAAGAATGTTAGAGCTTTTCAGTGGGAATTTACTGTTTTAGCCTCCCGCCGGATGGCTGGCTCGAGAAAAACAGCAGATATTAACCTCATCCCTGACACCATCGTAAAGTATGCACCATACGCTATTTCACTCTCGGAGTGTTTGCTGAGTGTACTGCTTCTGCTTCCCTGGACCCTGGATCCTGAACATGAGTCTGTCTTCACTTGCTTCCACCTACTCTGCTCAGCTCAGCTACAAGAACACACCTCCGGACGCAGAGCGTCGCAGTGTGTGTGCTGAGTGTTCGCTGCAGTGGCCACTGCAGCTCTTACAGTAATTGCATTTGCAAGAACGTTTGCATGATTCATCAAATTATTTTGGAGTTTCCTGCCATGAGTATGTCCGTGGACACAACAGGACCCAATGCACTAGAAGTTAGGTACGTCATGCTGAGCTAGTTGCTAATGTAAAAGTAAATGCCAGACAATTTCCGAAAACACATGTGATAAAAACAACCACACTTATAGACATAGCATCGCCTTTAAAGAAGTGTTGGGAATTCGAAAAGAATGGAAGCAATGTTTTATCTTTTAGCACGACAAAAACTGTTTTACAGACAAACATCATGTCGCCCCAGAATAAGTGTGTAGAATCAGTTCCTAACGGACACAAAGACTCAACTCCCACCGCCACATGCTGCAAAGCAACCGCCGTATTTTCGGAGTTGGTGGGCTCTGAACCCTCCATATGCTGTGCTCACATCGCTGCTCTCCTTGAGCCTCCTGTTGTGCCTCCTGTTGCCTTCATTGACGATGGCCATGCACTAAAGCATATCGCACTAACCTGCGAGCCTTCCGGGCGCGGTGTTGACACTGTTGCCTCCCTCGCGCACCTCGTTGCTCTCTTCGGCGATGGCCGCACACTAGAGCACACCGCACTCACCTGCGACACTGCTCTGTGCCTGAGTCCAAAGCCTGGGTGCAGCGGGGCGAGCAAAGTGATCAGGGTTAGGGCGGCAGAGGAGGAGGAGGAGGCGGGAGATTCTGTGCCGATGGTCGAGAACACGGCACAGGCAAGTGAATCCAGTAAATTGAGAGAAATGGAAAGGAGACTGGCACAAAATCCCCAATCCACACCAAATAGTGCTTTGAGGAGTCCTCAGACCAGTTCTTCATTAGACGTTAAAGCACTAAAAAGGTCTGCAACAAAAAGAAGTCTCTCAAGTTCTGACATCGGAACCTCAAAGTGGCATTTTTAAGCAAAATTGCAGTAAAAGGCCCATTGTGTCAACAAAAGAATACAAATACAAATGAGACTGCTATAAATGAAAGCAGATATAAAATTGTGCATAAATACCAAATATTACCAGATGAAGATCTTTGAGCTAGCGCACTAGATGGTGGTGACATTGCTAACTTTAAACAGCTGGCTAAAAAGAGAGCTCCAACTGCCCTATTAGAGCCGCGGCAAGAAAAGTTCTCTGTTCAACCAGAGGCTGATAAATGGGCCCCAAAAAGACTGAGACTGGTGAGCTCTAATGCAAATCAACTAGAGGCCTTATGTCCAGCAAAGAACACAGACATATATACAGGAATGAAGAACCAAGATGATATGAATGGCTCAGAATGCGAAGAAAACATCAGTGTATCGGCTGCCGTTATGTCAGCTGAACCAGAACTCATAAAAAAGACAAATGAAATGGTTAATCTAGAAAACAATTTAAAAGGTGAAACCATGCAAGGAAAGAGTGGCTTAAACAGCAAAGAAACTAGTAAAGTATGTAAATTTGTCTCAAATAAAAATATTTCTAACGAACAAAGACAGATAGACAGTGCGCCAATTTGCTCGTTCGGCAAAACTTGCAGAGCAGAGGTTGCCTCATCGGAGTCGGATGACATTGAAAGCTCTCACTGGGACAGAGACAAAAGATCTTGTGATAGACAACTGCTAAGAAATAAGCAGGCCCTGAGAGCAAGACACACAACATGGGAACCAACAAATCAAAGGAGAGACAAAGAAATGCAAGAAGCCATCATTGCAGCTGTCTCAATAACCTTGGCTCCTTTCCTCAAATTATATGAAAATTTGAGTGAAAACTATAGAGCTCAATTGACGGTAATAGCATTAATGAACACCAAAATGACCTATGTAGAATCTGTCATGGAAGCATTAAAAGAAAAACGGGGAAGAGAAAAAGAAATGGATGGTATCATTTTGAAATCCCTCATTGACTTAATGCAAGATGCAAAATATGACACACGGAACTTCTTAGAGAGAGTTAAAGAAATTGTCTCCAGTTCAAAAGCTGACTCGGCGAAAATCTCTGAAAAGCCACCAAGATCGACTCTAAACAATGTGGTGACAATGCCAAGTTCTTGCCAGTCAGATCACTGCGAGATAAGACCGACATGCTCCACATGATGAAATAATGAAAGCACTCTAAATAAACCTAAACTAGAGCTCAGAGACAGAAAGCCACATTTCTCGATAAACTCAAAAACAAATTTACAGACAGCGCAGCACAGTGCAAAATACAGACAACGCTAGATGGACTAATCTTGAATCGGTCAACCATTATGAAACTATTACAATACCTACCACAATGAAGGGTAATAAGATCAGATGACCTTAAAAATTGGAGTTTCCCAAACAAAGACAGAAATGACTTGGTGGAAATAATTGTAAACTCTGCAGCTCTGATAGCAATATTGATCAATGCAGCAGAAGATCTCCACACTCTGGGTTTTGAGATTAGAAAAAAAAGGCCCACGCAAAATCGACAAGAATGGGCAAGAGACGATATGGCTGGACCTTCAGATCTAATAGTTGGTAAAATGGACAAAAAAGAGAAACGGTATACCAACAAAAAGCCACTGTTAGACCTAGAGTATAAAAACAATCCTTGGAAGGGAACTAACCTCTCAAATCTGCCGACCGAAGAGAAAGAAGATATAAATAACATTAAGATCACTATTAAGGGGAGATTAATCAAAGAAGGAAAAGGTGAGCCAGAATTTAAAAAAAGCAATGATGTCACTGGGTGGAATTGGATAGCAAGCACCCTGGCTACAAAAACACAAACATAGAATGCAAAGAAGCAAACAAATACAAGCTGGAAGATAGGAAGCTGGAATACTAGGGGCAACCGGCATCTCTATAATGAAAAACCAATGCAATAAGTAGTCTTGAAATTATATGTATAAGAGTCATGGATTAAAGAACCACCAATGCTAGATGGATACATTGTCTTAACAAATCCAACGATAAGAGCATTAAATGGGCGGCCCGTGGTAGGTCTACTGACAATGGTTAAAAATGGAACAGATATATCAATAATTGGTACTTTAAACCCAAATCCATACATTCAAATTACCTGAGTAAAATTAACAAGTTTTTTACCAGCAAATTGTGATCTCCTTCTAGTAATAAATATATACTGGCCTCCTTCATATACAGAAGAAGAAAGCTTCCTCAATTTAATCACTGAATATATTGACCAGAGTATCGAGAAATACCAGGATGTCAAAATTGTAATCTGTGGAGACTTTAATGCGTAAGGTTTTGAGGATGACTGGATAAAGGCGAAAGAAAAAGCTTTACAGAACACCAGAAAAATATGATGTGGAAAACTATGGATGGATGAAATGGATTAAAGAGTTATACATAGATTAAATGTTAACATCATGGGTGATATACCCCCAGCCCCAACATGTACAAATGGCAAAGGCAATGCAACATTAGATTTTTTTTTTGTTTTAGAAAACTTGCTGCCCAAAATTTTGCTATTAAAAGTGACAAAAGAACTGCATAGCGATCATGACCCGGTAATCGTGACAATCACAGCAGGAAAGAAAGTGTCGAAAACTTGGTATAAGGGCAAGTTAGAACTAGAAAATGGACGAAATAGCCTAAGACTAAAAGCTAAAGATGTACCAACACTCATAAAAGGTCTAATAAAATGGCAAGCAGATGATTTGTCTTCTGTAGAGTATAAACAAACATTACTGAGCTTTAAAGAAATCCATCAAAAAACAACAAAGCCACAATTCAAATCAATTCATACATACAACACTGAAGTCGTAAAACAAAAAAAACAACAAAGGAAAGAGTTAAATATCTTGAAAAGATCTAAACAACCGAACAAAAAAGAACAAATACGTAAAAGGAAACAACAGTACAAAAATTGGCATAAATCTTATAAAAATCAACTACTGCAAAAAGACACAGAACACATGATGGCAGTGCTGAGTACTTCAAACAGTCGTAACTTTTTGAAATTGATAAACGAAACAGGCAGTAACCAAAATGCATACTTGATAAAACCAAATGGAGAAAGTGTGTGGATCGATTACGTCAAAGATTTATTTGATGACGAGAAATGCTGTAATGGGATAACGGCCGAAGAAAAACATGAAGTAGACCTATGGAATTTGTACTTCGACCAGGAAGACATCAAGACCATTATTAAGAAAGCAAATGCATCGAGAGTGGCCGGACCCGACGGCCTCTCGAATGCAGTAATAAAAGCAAACCCTGAAGAATGGTCCGAATACTGTTGGATGCTGTTTCAAAGAATAATCAAACAAGGGAGAGTCCCTGATTCATGAAAAGAGGCGATTATCGTGGCAATCTTCAAAAAGGGCGATAGGATGAACCCTGCCAACTATCATCCTATCACCCTGCTTGATTGTGTGGGAAACATCTTTGTGCCACCCTGCTATTAAATCACATAAAGAAATGGATTAAAAAAACAAAAACATACGATAGCCGGCAGTCAGGCTTTGTGAAACAAGTAGGCTGTAGTCTGAACTTGTTCTTAATAGGCCCGTTGAAAAAAAGAGCCTTAAGTAAGAAACAAAAAATATCTATGGCAAGTATCGATCTCCAACAAGCTTTCTATAGCATCGATAGAAATCTGCTATGGCAAAAATGAGATGCTAAATGATGTCCAACAGACCTATTAAAAGCCATAAAAGAGCTGTATTCCACACTTCAATACAGATAAAATTAGACCAACATGGAAACCTCTAAAAAAAAATTACAACTAAAAGGGTCTAAAGCAGGGATGCCCTTTAGCTGCCACCCTATTTTGTTTTTTCATCGAGGATTTGCAGAGCATACCAGTAAATAAACATTCTTTCCCGACAAAAATAAATGGCAACGAGGTTGGTAGACTCATTTATGCAGATGACCTAATCTTGCTTGACCAGACAAAGATCGGGTTGCAGAGAACCTTAAACAACCTAGAAATATATGTTAGCAAGAACCGGTTGAAAACAAATGCTGCAAAATCCAATATTATGATATTAGGGGACAGCAGTTGGAAGAAAAACAAAATGTATTTCTGGTATCTGAATGGAAAACAACTTGAACCAGTTAAGGAGATGAAACACTTAGGTGTGCAACTAAGTATACTAAAGAGTGAAAATGCCTGGACGGATACTCTAAGAACTAAAGCAAAAAGTCTAACTGCACAAGGGAAAGCCATCAATCGGAGATACTAAAGATTTTCTCTGCAACCGATTGTTGCGTTTTACAAACAAAAAGTTGTGGCTGCATTGATATTTTAAGTAGAGTGTTGTTTAGGAATAAAACCAGATTTTTGGAATAGTCTAGAAGGAGATTTTTGGAAATCATTATTACATTTACCAAAATCAATTCCAATGGCCATACTCCAACAAGAACTGGGGCTGATTTCCCTATATGCAGATGTTACATGGAATGGGCTAATGTTATATCGAAAAGCAGCTTTTCAATGACTGCCCTCCACAATTTGAGGTAATAGGCTTGCAGAAACCCGGAAATCGTGAGAAGGTGCTAGAAGAATGGAAAAATGACTGTGAACTAATCTTACTAAATCTCGACACCAGCATAGAGACCATAGCATGAAATCCAGCGAAGTAAAAAAGACTCTTTGTGCGGAAGATTGGGGTAAATCTGAAGGAGTAAGAGTAAATTCAAAGACATATACACTTGTAAAAACAAACTGGGGAGTGATGAATGTAACACCCGGCTATTTAGTTACATTTCCACATCACAAGCAACGTGATCTGCTATTAAGATTCAGATTGAACGTCTTACATAACAAAACAATATTGCAAAGATATGGAAAATATGAAGAGGAATCTTACTGCCATCTCTGTAACAGTGACATCGAAACAACAAAACATTTTATCTTATTTTGCCCAAATTTAGCGAATGTAAGATAGACGTATTTGCATGACCTGATTTTAAATTCATCTGGACTTGAATCCAAGGAATGGTGGGAACTCATTTATGAATGTCGGAATCAAAGAATACACTTTGCTACTGCAAACTCTTTGGAAGAAGCTCTAAAAGTGATAAGAGCAAAGGAAGAATAGACTGATTAAATGATGAATGAACTGTATTATTGGAAATGATGATTGATATATAGTGTAATGTGAAGAGAAATTAATTGTATTTTAATGGAAGAGCTAATCAGTGAAAAGCTTGTAATAAACTAAATACTGAATAATAAAAACCTTTAAAAAAATCACTCTCATGCTGTTAGAGATCTTGGAGTTGGCTCAAAGGTTATCCTTTGGCATAGTGGGCCTCAATATGGTTAAGAAAAGAAGATATGGTTCAGGAAAGAAAATATATAGATAAAGTAGAACACTTAAAACGGAGGCGGAAACAGTGATATCCCCGTGATGGTAATGGGTGCTACACATGGTTAGGAGGAGCAATGCTTTGCCAGCCTGGTCATATCTAGTATATTGGTGTCCAGAGTTTGGAAATTGAGGGGAGCTGGGAGCTATTTAGCTTTTGCTTGTGTCCTAGAAGATCCTGGTTAGCAAAAAACCTGGGTGTCATCTTCGATTTCTCTCTCTCCTTCTCACAGACCTTGCCAAGAAGGCCCAATTCCAGCTACACCTCCTCAGAGGCATTCTGCCTTTCCTCACCTTCCCCCAGAAACTCAATGTCTCCAGAGCTCTGGTCCTCTCTAGGCTGGACTACTTCAACAGCCTCTTCCTCAATCTGCCTAAATCCTCCCTTCACCCCCTTTCAACTAATCCAGAATAGGACCACAAGAGTTATCCTTGTCCTCAAGCCCAGGGACCACATCTCTCCAGCCCTAAAATCTCCCCACTGCCTCCCGGTGATCACAAGCATCAAATTCAAGACCCTGTGCTTCATTCACAAGGCTGTCTTGGAGCTGGTACTGCTTTACATCCAGATTTGCCCCCGTAAATACCTCCCGGCCAGAGTCCTTCGGTCTTCTTGCTCTCTGCAGGTCAAACATTTCTAAGTTCCAGAAACTGCTCAAGACTTTCCTTTTCCCCTCTTCCTTCCCTCTCACCTCCCATGCTAACTCTCCATCTACTGCTGCGACTGAGGGCTGGTCCCATCTGAGTCTTTTTGGGGCCAAACCATCCCCATACCAGTCCCCCCGGCATCCTTTCCCAGCACTTGCCCTCCGGGTCCCTCTCCCGGACTAGTCCAACTTGATCCTCCGTGTACACTGCACTCATCCTCCTTCCCCCCCTCTTCCCCTCGTACTTGCCACCTTGGCCCACCTAGCAGTTGCCTGACACCACCCATGGGGATATCCCACTACTGTACTTCTCCCTCTACCCCCTCCCCCTTGCACTTACAACCTTGTCATGCACTTGCACGGTAGGATTGTCACAAGTCCAATATAACCGGTTTTGTTGTTCTGCTTTTTTGATTCCCATGTACCCCACACCCCATTCTTGACTTGTGGCGCCTGGAAACACATGCGTATAGGCGCCATACAAATGTCCAAAAAATAAATAAATAACTAAATAAAATTATACAAATTTTATGGGCTCTATCAACAGGAATGAGAGCACATTGAAGAATATGCTGCTGCTTTTAGAACTGTCTCCATGACTTTTGAGTTTGGACTATTTCTCAACAAAGTAATGAGAGATCAACTCATGGTGAGGCTTAGGGACAAAAATCAAGGGGAGTCCTGGGAGTCCCTCTGCCAGACATTAGTCCCAGTTACAGAGACTTAGCCAGAGTCTTTAGCTCACTATCTTTCACAGAGGAGAAATATCCAAAACATATCAGTCTTTGTCCTGCCCTAGGGCAGTCCAGCACCGAAATGCTAGGCAATTCTCCTCTGAACAAGAGTACCTCATCAGTAGGGTGGAGCTGAGCCTCTGTAAGAATAGTGAGCAAGGGGTCCACGTCTGGATTCCCCTGGTAACTTAGGGTGAGACCCAAAGTTACTTAAATATGCAAAAAACAATGGGGACCTCGGAGTCCCTCTGCTGGACATTAGTCCTGGTTACAAGAGACTTACCCAGAGTCTTTAGCTCACTGTGTTTCACAGAGGAGAAATATCCAAAACATATCAGTCTTTGTCCTGCCCTAGGGCAGTCCAGCACTGAAATGCTAGGCAATTCTCATCTGAACAAAAGTACCAACAGCAACCCCAAACACGTGTTTCAGTCTGTTTGTACCTCATCAGTAGGGTGGAGCTGTGCCTCTCTAAGAATTGTGAGCAAGGGGTCCACATCTGGATTTCCCGAGTAACTTAGGGTCAGACCCAAAGTTACTTAAACATATGATGATTTCAGTCCTGGATGACATGGCATGCCTTCAAGACAGCAGGGAGGTGGGAGTTCTGATTTTGCTCAACCTCTATGTGGCCTTATTGACACTATTGACCATGGCGTACTGATGACAGGCCTGGAGAGTATAGGAATCTCTTGGGTACCACTTGCCTGCCTGGTTTACGTCTTTTCTTGTGAAACGTATGCAAACTGTGTCGTTATTCCCTTTTCAATCTTCCCCAAGGTCTGTGACCTGTGGTGTCCCCCAGTGATCTTCTCTGTCCCTGATGTTTTTTAGTGTATATCTACGCCCCCTGCCAGATGTAATTCAGGAACAAAAGTTAATGTTCTATACCTATGTCAATAACACAAAGCTACTTTTCCGTCTTGATTTTTTGAAAAGTGACCCCCCCTCTCGAATGAGGAACTGTCTTACAGCAGTGGGGGACTGGATGGCCAAGAATTTGCTGAAGTTAAATGGTGCAAAGACTGTGGTTATGGTAACAGGTGCTGCTGAATCGCAGGCAGCCTGGACCACTGACCTTTGCCCAACTTCTTTGTGCCCATGTCTGGCCCCTGTCAATTGCGTCAAAAGTCTTGGTGTTAATGTTCATTTCTCGGGCTCTAGGGAGCTACAGATTGCATCAGTATGCCTTCTGGGTTCCAAAAGCTTAAAATGTTGTGGAAGACTCTGCATTTTACCCTTTGAGTCTCGAGCAAAGGTTGTTGCAGCCTCTATTGTTGGTTCTATTGATTGCTGCAATGGAATCTATATTGGCAAGCCAGCTTTCTTGGTTCAAAGACTGCAGCTTCTTCAGAATGCTGAAGCCTGACTGACTCTTGGAGTTGGTCAAATGCCCCACTCCCAAGATCTTCTTCATCAATTGCATTGACTTCCTGTGCCTAAGCGCATTCAGTTTAAGCCTCTCTGCATTTCTCATTGGGCCTTCTATCAGTTGGGCATTGAGTATCTGCATTTGAAAAACATTCCGTACACTCCTTCAAGGTGGCTCCATTCAGAGTCCCAAAAACATCAGAGGGTCCATCGCTTCCAAATAGCTTGGTTCGGCAGTCGGCTTTTTCCACTCTCGCACCTGGTTTGTGGATCTCACTACCAATCATTTACGAAAAATGAATGATCATTAAGCATTTTGGAAGACTCTAAAGACTTACCTCTTGTCGTTCCTTGCCATTCTGAAGAATTCTGGAGGAGACTTTCCTACTGGCTGTTTCCTAGTGCCTAGATGCCTTCTGGTCATAGTGTTGCACTTTATAAATACTATTACATTGCATTACATAATACATTACATTACTTCAGCAGCACCATTAGTTACAAGAGAAGTCCGGCTAGGGACATTGTGCACGTGATATACAAGTGTGAACCCCTCTTAGGCTGGTGGCACCAAGGAACACTTTATGTCAGGCTGGAGGTGCCAGTCCACAACAGAGTTTTACTATTTACAAATGGAACTGAGAACAGAGAGGATGAGAGTATAGTACACACATTTACATTCATAAATAAAAACAAGGGTATATGCAGAATTTCCAAACCAAATCCAGCTGAAGTACCAGTGAATTTCAAGTTTCAGTCAATAGCCATCTTCAAAGGTAAAACATTTAAAAAAAGCTCCTGGATGAGCTTCTGGAGGATTGAGTAATTGAAGAGGTGGAGCATGACTGAGTGTTTCCAATTGCCCTTCTGCAGAAAGAAGGGGAGGGCTGTAGAATGTCTGTTGATTTGAGAAGCCGTTATGTGAACTTCATGTGGATAATGCTTCAATTCCACTCTTGGCCTGCACTTAGAATACCACCAACTACCTCTACATCAGGATTCAAGGAGTGCAACACCTTCATTAACCCAGAGGGGATTTTCCGCTTTTGATGTATGCCTTTTGGTCTTGCAACTGCTGCCTCAGTGTTCCAGCGGGTCATGTACAAGCTGCTGGGGGAGGTCAAAGGCTCATTGTGTTCCAAGATAACATTCTCATTCTTGCCTCCACAGCTGAAGAATGCAAGGAAATGATGGAGAAGGTCCTGAATATTCTGCAAGACAACCGCATGACTTTTACTTTGGTCATGTCATATCTGGTCATGGGGATAATGCCCAAGGAAAGCCTGCTGTAGGCCATTAGTTAGGCCCCTAACCACACGGGTGGTGACCAGTTGCAGTTATTCGTTGGTCTCTGTGAATAATACTGTGAATAATACTAGTTATAGTAACAGACTGTACCTTCTTTTGCCTCCACGATAAAATGTCTCACTTCACCTCTGCAAAAGGGTCAAAAATTTACTTTGTAGAGTAGAAGGAGTGCTTATACTCTGCCATTAAGGAAGACATTGTGACTGTCCATGATTTTCATCCCTTTGATCCCTTAAGTCCTTCAGAGTTAACGGTCAATGCCTGGATGTATGGATAGGGGGTTTATGTCTCAAACCAAGGGAGGGGACAAATTAAATATGGCATATGCCTTGAAGGTCCTCTGGGACGTATGACACAATTACTCATTCATAAATAGGGAGGCCTTGGCCTGTATCTGGGCAGTGGAGAAATAGCAACAATATATATATGGGCATGCTTCACCCTTATGAAAGGCCACACACCACGTGTGGTCTTGCTATCTAAACCTACCAAGCTACTGTTGCCCCTTTTCCGTTGTAATGTACAAGTGAGGCAAAGCCTAATTTCAGAGTGTTTGTCTACTCTAATGTAGTAGAAACGCGAAATTTAAATGTTTTTAATCGCTGTCAGCACGTGTAATGTGCCTTGGTGAACATGGCGGCGTTGAAAAGAAACACCTTTATATGCCCCGTGACACAGTAATCAGGCTCGGACCCCTCACCAGCCCTCATTTCATAAGCTCACAATTCTTTGCCCTTAAAGTTTTACAAAATGAAAGCCCCACTCCCACAAAGAAGCAGTACAGCTGTCTGGAAGGAGAAGTGCCACTTTCTGCCTCAGCCCACCTATGTCCCCAGAGTCAGTGGCAGGTTAGTGCAGGGGGGGACTCGGAAGGGGAACAAACAGGCAATTGCCCGCAGACAGGCTGGGCTTTTGCTCCCAGGACCAGAGCTACAACATGTTTAAAAAGAAATTGAAAAAGAAAAACACCTTCATAATCCATCATGCTTAGAAGTGAGTGCTACAAGCCCTGCTTAGCTTCTTTGTAGATGGGGTGAGACACTCGCCTTGATTGCAGACATGTTGCTGATGTGCCTGGATCGCCCCCGCACATGGGCCTCCACAGTGAGTGAGAAGATCTTAAGCTGCAGGTACATGTTCACACTGACCAAATATGAGGTCAGACTCTAGCCGGGCTTTCTACTGTTATCCTGTGTTTTCTACACCCAATGGCATGGGACATTCCACTTACAAGAAAATTGCCTGTTAAATGCACAAGTGGATGACCCACACCCTATGTCATTTGTAATCATGCTATAGTAAATGTTCAACTATATGTCTGTTTACCACAATGTACACCATGTATTGTCATGTATATATAAAAACTTAAATTCTTTGCAAATTGAAAAAAAGCATCAGCTAACTAATAATTAAAAGCTGAAATTCTGATACGAATTTGAGATATGTGTTTGTCAGCAGCAAGCATGTTGTTTCCAACAATGGTTGCTCAATTTGCATGGGCACCCAAAAGGGTCTAAAAACCAGTGTGCACTAGATTCGCTTTTTACACTCCTTAAGATTCATAGAGGGTAGGACAACCCCCTTGTTATAACATGTTCACACTGAGGCAATGCACACATTAAATGACAGGTTCTGTGATGCTGAATGGTAATGTTGACACCACTGACCCCCCCACCCCTACCATTGGTCTGTTAAAATCCTCATTCGCTTATCACGACAAGGACATAAGGGTCCATATCTTATTAAATTTTGTCCTCCATTTCATTCTGTAAGAATTATATCCCTATGTTCAGATGAATTTCTTGACTACCAGTGAGCTTGTTACAAAAAGAGTTCAATAGCACAATGAATAGCACTGATGGATATTACTAATTGGTAGTTATGATAATAGCTGTTGGATTGTTCGTGGGACTCACTTTCCGGAACAGTTGAAAACATTAAAAGGAAGATGTAAAATTCAGGAATTAAGTATTAGTAAACTGCAAACTAAGGGGCTCTTTCAGAATTGGGTGGATTTTATTGAATGAACTATCACTGGAAAAAGTTACCAGCTCTGCTGGTGTATTTCTGAAAATCTGCCAAAAAAGTTCAGAGCTAACCACTGGTAGAGGTGGTATTTCTGGAATGCCTCCAGAGATATTTCAGAAATACCACATCTGTCGGTGGTAACATAAAAAAGGTTTGTTAAAAAAAATTCAGACGTTTTCGCCTTCTACGTGGAAATTAATTATGAACAGTCTTGGCTAATACCGCTACTGTAAATGTTTTCTATGCACAAAAGGGTATTTTCTTCCCCTTTCCTGCATTACATGAGTATGAAAGTGACAAAGGGGCCTCAGAGATGCCCACATGTTCACCCTCTTAACATGGCCCTTTGTAAAATCGTGTTTCACTGTATTGAAGGGAAGCACCTAAGATTTGTGTTTGTACAGAAAATCAAAGCTTTGAAAACATCGGGCCATTTTGGATGTTTTACCTCCACCTCTAAAAGGTAATGATGGGTGGATTATTTGCAGAATGTCAGCCTAAAATATCGCCACCGGCATTGCCATGGAATACCGCTGATGTTGTTTGATCAAACTCTGAATTGGGTGGATGGCAAAATAAATGGTATTAGGCAAATATTGCTGATTTTACCTTTGCCACCCAACTTGGATTGATCCGAGTCTGTGATTGTTTTTCATTGTTTTGTCCAGAACACATTACTACAGTCACAGAAACCCCCACACACACACACGGACCCACATACAAACACACACATACCCACTCCCCCTGCCTTGAAAACACAAATAAATAGGTCGCTCTTGCCCTCTCTCCATCAACAGATCCCAGGTGGGTTCACCTCACACTTCCCTCTGCTTTCATGAATTGAAATATGCAGCCGAGTTTCAAAGATACTGCATCTAAGCAGCATACGGAAAGCCTTGTGCCCTTGGCATCTTTCGATCTGTGTTGTCCAAGTTCAGACGCCAGAGCCACAATTACCAACAAGATCCTGACCACAGCTTCTTGTGTACGTCAGAGGCAGAATGGAAAATTAAGGTTATCTACTTTCTAACTTGAGCCAAGATAATGGAAGGGGCTGAGTGACATGGAATTGGTGACTGAGAAATGTGGGCATGGACAAATGGTGAGGCCAAGGAAAGGGAATTGACTTAATGGATGAAGAATTGATCGAAAGGGGAACAGATATCTGAAAGTTAACTGTAGGGAAAGGGGGTGAAGAAGCATCATGGTTGCGGTTTAAGGGAAGGACACCAGAGGGTGATAAATAAGGGCGACAATAGGGTTCATGAGACTGAGATTCAAATCGAAAAAGGTTGATCAGCAAGTTTATTTACTGTTGTTGAGATCTGTGCCTGACTCGTATGCCACTGCAACCAAATGTGCACTTGGATTGGCCACTTTCTTCTTTCTGACAAAGTGATGCATACTTTCTTTATGAATATGTTTAATTTAAGACTACTTTTCCAGGTTGCTTCATCATGTGACATTTTTGAAATTAGACACAATTGTACAAACTAAGCTTATAATTAAGGCTTCCGGTTTTATGTTATTTATGTTTCTACCATTTCCGTCTGTATTTATCCATGTACATTTTTTGGCCTTTTTTTCCCGTATTTATCCACATTTCTTTTTTGTCATATAAAAAGATAATATTTTTCTGCATTTATTCTAATAAAAAAATGCATTTATTAAAGCACACATGCAGCCATATAGGAAAGAAATGCTAGCTCAATTTTTTCTTTTAGAACGGTTGCTCCTGTGAGTGCTTCTGCCTTAAGATAAATGCTGTCAGCAATTTAAAGAACTTAAAGGCTATTTGTATACAACTTTTACACTCTCCATGCTTCCAATCTACAATGTTATTGGCCTACGATTTATGATTGTCATCACAGATAACCAGACAGAAAGACCTGTTTTTCATGGGGGGTTTCTCATTTTTATAAATAGACAGAAAGCAGATTGATTTCCATCTGTATTTATGTGTAAAAATCAGTAAAAACAGAAAAGTGGAAGCCTTACTTAGAATTATACTGAGTACTCATTATAATAATCTGAGTCTGCAGAATTGCGTGTACTTTCAGATGTTTTTGCTTCAGTATATAGATGATTAAGGGGTTCCCACTTGTAGATAAATTGGTGTTTTGAAAGCCAGATTTATTGAACACACTTCTAGTTTAGCGTGTGAATAACAGCTTTACAGACAGTGTTTTATTTGTTCCAATATTGAAGATGGAATAGGAGAAGACAAAGTCTCCTCTGCTCTCTTTATTTGAAACTGTGGAACCAGGAAGACTGTGCTCAAATCGCCACCTTCCTAACTTCATATATTATGTGATCATGAGGAAATCACATTTCATATCACTGTGCCCTATTTTCCTTAAGTATCTGTCGGGAAATTCTCACTCATTTGGGTTCATAATATATAGTGGGTGTTGCGTTCCTTCATTGACAGGTGTTTTTTCAAAGTCATTATTAATATTTTATTTATTTGTACTTTACTGGAATTTAAGTTGACATTAAACACAGGCAACATTTGGTACATCATTCCAGTTAACAGGTCGTAACATAAGAAAGTATGTAACATCTTCTAATTTAAATGGTTTATGCATTGTAATACTCTATCGGGTCCTTTCCCCCTAGATTCTCCCCACCCCTCAAAACATACCACCACTGGCTTGGATTTGTCACTCATTATTAGTCAACATTTTAATTAGCATTTGTCAGGAACTTCTACAATTTCACAACAATGGTATTTGGCGTGAGGGCCTTCTTCCAGTTTCTTTACGGGATTAGTTGTATACCTCGTTACCCGCCAATGTCTGTGTATTTTAGATCATTGGTAATATTTTGTACGGAACTCCACCCAGGCCATTTCAGCAGAGCACCGTTCTCCATGGACGGCAACTGTTAGGCAGTCCATGCAGTGCATGTTCCGTGCCACGTTGATCCATTCAGTTCCTCCAGGGAGGGACTTCCTTTTCCAAAATGTAGCCAGACAGGCTTGTGTGGCTAGAAGAAGTCCATGGGCCATCTTTGGTATTTTGACAAATTCATCCTCACGTTCTTCAAGGCCAAACATTATCAATAGTGGCGTTCTTTCCCTTGTTTCCCCATCAACCTCTCTGATCCAGCTAAGGACTTCTTCCCAGTATGCTTGAACTGCAGTGCAAGTCCACCACATGTGCCAATAGTTGGCCTTCATTCCACACTCATGCCAACAGAAGGGAATCGCTCCTTGGTACATCTTGGCGAGTCTGACACGGTCGTATTGCCATCTATAGAGAGGATTAATGCCATGAAGTTTGTATTGGCAGGCTATGGATGTCTGTGCGGCTCTCCTGCATATCTTGAGCCAGGCTTGTGGCGATAGCTTCCCTTCCCTTCCCAGGTCAATTTCCCATTTTTCCTTTAGTTTCTTGGAGGGGACTTTCTTCGTGGCTATGAGAGCTCTGTATAGTGCCCCTATCAACCCTCTGGAACTTTCACTCAGATTTAATATTTTCTCAAAGGGCGTGAGTTCCCTCTGCAGTTTCTCTTTCCAGGTCCCTCTGGTCATGATTCCTTTTAATTGTAGATACAGGAAGACTGGGAGTGGGCCAAGGCCCAGGGCTTCTTCGAGTTCCTGAATTGTAATATAGGTTTCACCCTTCCATAATTGACCTGCTTTCTCCAGTCCGGCATCAAACCAGGTTTGGGACCTCTCTGGGTCTCGGATGGAGTCCCTGATACCTGGTACCCAGATGTGCCCCAGGGGAAATGGCCATGTTGTAACACCCTCCATTGCCACTCTCGGTCACCATATGTCCCACAGGGTACCTAGGATGGGATGCGTACGTATTCTCTTCAGTAGCTTTGATCCAGGTACCCATATCCATTCTCCCATCATTGCGGGTGCAAATATTTGTTATCGAGGTCCACTCTCTGTTTGGTGGGACCAGGATTCTAAGCTGTGTAGCCTCTTAGTATAGAAAAATATTTGGGAGTCCCACCCCTCCCTCATTTTTGTTGAGATGTAATAATGCAAGGGAACCCCTGGGCTTTTTACCTTGCCATAGGAACCATAGCAGGGCTGCTTTAGTTTTAATTCAAAGTCATTGTAAACAAAAAAATTACTTTGTAAAAACCCATTGAAATATATGGGGGTATAAAAGAAATAAATTAACAAACACAGGGTTAAAATAGGTGGGAAGGGGGTTGGGATAGGGTGAATAGTATTAGGAAGGGAGAGGGGGTTGTGGGGGAACCACCAAAATAAAAAATAAAACATGTCAATGAGTTTATTCAATGTAATTTCTTCGACAAGAATTACTTTGAAAAAACTGTTGTCGATCTAGACACATCGAACCGTATAGCGTAACTCCATAAATAGTCATAATTCTAACCATATATATATATATATATAATGCATACTAGTGAGGAGGCAAGTTGACAAGTGAGGGACTCATGTGTATAGGCTGGGGGGTAGACAGGGTGCCAGGTATGGGTTTAATGTTGTTCGCTGTGTGGTCAGGAAGCAGGTATGATTCTTTTTCCCTGCCAACCCATGTTTGGCTCTGAGAGAGAAGCCAGACTCCCTGGTTCTGATATGGCTCGGCTCTACTAATACATTTCCTAGCTTCACCACCTCTTTTGATTGGTCTGAGGCAGGTCTTTAAGTGGGGTAAGACATCGTGGGAGGGCCTCCTTTGGGGGCTGGGCGTGGCCTAAAAAGTACACAAACCATAGTAAGGTACGCAAACAAATATATAAATGCATGTAAGCATTTGTATATTTGTATGCATACCCTACTATGGTTTGTGGACTATGCAAGCCATATTGTACCTTTCAAGCCATCTTTTATAAACATAGAAATAGTTATCTATTTCTATGTTTATAAAAGATGGCTTGAATAGTACACAATTCAATCTAACATTTTATAAAGCTTTGACGACAGACAGTCTTTGAGGAGTCTTTGTCCGTTGGCAAAGCTTTATAAAAAAATGGCTAATTGTGTTCTTTTTGAGCCATCATTTATAAACACAGAGTCTCCAGGTTTGCCGAGGGTCAAAGATGCCTCGGTGACCTGAGGAGGGAGCGGGGAAACAAAAGGACAGTAACTTCCTCTGGTGATGCCTTGAGCGAGGGGTCACCAGAGGAAGGTACAGTGACTGACAGAAGTGCCAGCCAGTCACACCATCACTGTAGCTGGCACTTCTGTCAGCTTGCCTGCTAAATGGTGGGTGCATCTCCTGTCGTGGCTGTGGTGGGATTATGTCCCCCAACAATGTTGTGGTAGGACTGGGGGGCCCCAGTAGGGCTCCAGTACCACCCCACTTTTTGGAGACTGCCTGGGCTCAGCCCCGGCTGGCCGCGTCCCGCTTAAAGCACTGAACTGAGGAATAGAAATGTTACATGACTCAAGAGAGCAAAGTGGACGGTTGGGGTCATGGGGGCGAAACTTGCACTGTAGGTACTCAGCGCATTAGCCATAGAAGGCCTGGTACACAGTCCACATAGATTTAAACTGCACCCTCTGGCCCACAGGGAGCTGGAGGAGCTGCCAGAGCACCAGAGAGATAGACATCCGATAAGGGGTACATACCACCAGCCTGGCTGCCGCATTCCGCAGTACTTGGCGGCGGTGGATCAAATATAATGGCTGGGCTAGGTAGCGAGAATTCCAGTAGTCTATTACACTCAGCACGAGTGCCGCCACCATTGGTGTATGAAATTGTGAGGGTAGAAACCCCAGAACCCTACACAAAAAACGCACAGCCAGGATTCACACACGGAGGCCACCTAGACCTCCAAGTAGAGGGAGGAGGAGATTTTTATTCCCAAATTCTTCACAGCGGAAACCGGCATAGGGCAAGGCCCAAAAGAGGAAGGCCAAAAGGCAGACGTCCAGAGAGAAGAGACAGAAGAGGGGCTGACCACCATGATCTTGCTCTTGTCCCCATTTAACTTCAGCCAATTTTAGGCCATCCAACACCCCATGTCCTCCAGGTAACTCTGCAGCTGAGACTCCGGATGGGGATGGGAAAGATCAAGCCGCAGAATAATCTGGGTATCATCAGTTTAAGAGTAGCAGCAGAGGCCATGCTCTTGATGCCATGCCGGGGACAGGAACCATACTGGAAAGGGTAAAGAAACACAGAAGATTCCAGAAAAGAATTCAGGAGTGGAGAGATCAAAGACTCCAAAAGCTTCATAAAGAAAGGGAGTCATGAAATAGGAAATTATCAGGGCAAGCAGGATCCAAGGAAGGCTTTTCAAGAGAGGAATCACTAGTGAATGTTTCAGCTGAGAAGGAATGGACCCCAACTGGCATGAGTGGTTAATCACTTGAGTCACCCAAGGGGCAATAGTCTACATTAGATCCTTACACACCACCAAAGGAATACAATCTAATGCTGATGAAGATTTAAGCATGGACGCTGCCTTTTCAAACTCCTCCACTGAGAACAGAGGGTAGGTCACCCATGACCTCACAGAAGGGCAGTCACGTGCAGCTACAGTGCCCCCTCCCCGGGACTGGACCTGAGAGTGTAATCAGTGGTAAAAAAGCTAGATGGAGAGTCAAAGAGTTCATGTGAGGGGACAACCCCTGTCAGGGCCACAGTAGGGGAGGATAATGAATGTACCAGCTCAAATAGCTCCATAGGCTGGTTAAGAACAGTCTCCGCTCTGCCAGAGTAGAATCTGCTCTTTGCAGCCACAACTGCATCCTGAAATACAGTTGTGGCCTGACGAAAAAGAGCTTGATCCATCTGAAGGTAAGATCCTCTCCATTTACGTTCAGCCTGCCGCCGCCTAATGTGGAGGTGTTTTAAGACATCATCTGTAAGTGATTTCAATCCGGCACACACCCAAGTCACGCCCAGCGTGTAGTGCACAAATAAACCCCTTATTTATTTTTATCTATAAGTTAAATATTCTGAACGATATACCACTCATTTCTCCTGAGAACCCCCACCCACCCCCCCCGGTCACACTGAACCAGGAATCAGGCTACTTTGCAAAGGGAAATATTTATTTATGTACATAGAATTTAATCACAATATATTTTAATAGGTAAACAACAATCACCAATGGGGTGACAGGACACTGAATAATATATTTAATACACTAAGAATCAAATAATGAGCACAAAAACAAATGCAGCACAGAAAAGAATGCTTTTGGTTTGGTTTGAAACAGATAGCACTATGGTTAGAGGTTGCCCCTGAAACACCCCTCACCCCACAACCCATCAATAGGCAATTTAAATAGAGGTGAGGAAAGAGCAGGTATTCAGGAATAACACAAATCAAACAGAATGTCACTCCCACCCTCCCCCTTCAAACACAAGAGAAAAACGGAATTGACTTTTCAACTGTCAGAATGGCTTTGAAATTGTCTTTGGAATTGACTGAGCAAAAGCACCAAATGTGGTCAAAAAATGCTTAAATGATTATAAGTTCCTATCGGAGCCGCTTTGAACAGTTGCACACGAACAAGGATTTAGTCAAAAGAAAATATTTGAAATCTCAAAGTCCAAGTGGGAATCAGTTTAAAGCTAATTCACACGTTTAAACACCTTTCAGAATTTCAATTTGCGGCAAACTTTTACTAGAACGGGCCAATCGCACTGTTTTGCACTGTGGTTTTGGGTTCTATGGATAGCTAAGGATGTTAGGTACAAGTAAGAGTTGAAATGTTGCTTCTATCGTAAAAATGGGGGAGTTATAGAGGTTTTGTAAGAGTCGTTTTTGCAAAATAGGCTCGAGAATGGAAAACAGTAATGCACTTTTGAAATAGACAGATGGGTTTGACTACACTAGATTATGACTATGAAAAAGCGAATGCCACAGATGGACCTTACAGTCATGCGATCAGCGTAACCCGCCTGTTGTGGATACTCTACTTCTTCCTGGAATTTACTTTTCTTAATCAAATCAATAAGAAGTTAGGGTTTAATAACACAGATAAGAAAAGACTCAGCGCAAAGATAGTTCTAGCAACACTATGGTTCTGAATTAAAGATGGGATGGGTTTGAGATCGGGATCGGACAATGCAGATATATTATGGGTCACGGTTCTTCCTATTAATACTCACAGAATAAGTTATTAAATTGTATAGTCAGTTGTGGTCATGGATTGGATCTGTCAAGGAAGGACAGCCCATCAGGAGTGGGACTGGATCAGCTAGGCCGATCACCGGATTTGCACAGGATCTGTCCTTCTTGCTTGTGAGTATTTCAATCAGTCAGCTGGCTAGCGAGTTCCTCAGGCAAGCCTTGTGCTAGCAAGCCACAGAGTTTCAGGCTACTGGTTCAAATGGCCTTCCCACACCACAGCGCTTCACTGGGTTATGAGAAAAAGTTAGAGAATTTAGGCCTTGCTGAAAGTCAATACTTCTCTACTGCTTGCAAGAGTCTTGGCATATGGATCTGGAAGAAGGTTAAAGCTGGATGTAGAATGCTGGATCAGAGTGCTTCACCGGAATCACGAGAGTGAGTGGATCAGTGAGTCCATATGTGTTGTCAGCTGTCTCTATTTATCCTTTCAAATGACATCACAAAAGGGGTGTATGGGCCGGCTTAACTAAGCTTGCCCCTGTGAACTGGGATTGGATCAAAACCTCATCTCCGTCTTGCATCTGAGTGATTGGATCAAGGCTGGATGATGTCATATTTTATGGTTTGGTTTACAGTCCTTAGAAACCTCCCTTTAGCCACTGGTATCAAAATCGTATTTCATCCTAAATACATATTTCCACATTGGTCAACTCTACACAAATCACACACAAAGATTCCATATTTTACGTAGTAGCTGTTCCTCAAAATCCTGCAGCTGTGGGATCTTGTTTCATCTTTCTACAGAATTGTATCCTTTTTGCCATGAACACAATTTCCAAACTTCCTGCAACTTTCCCCAAATGTGTGTGTTTACCATAGGGATGTGTGTGTAAAGTTTCACAATATTAGCATTAACACAGTTCACATAAAACCACATATATTGCCATTCCTGTCCACAATATATTACACAGTTCTACCACCTCTTAAAACGTGCAGCCAAAAATTAGATTAACAAATCTGTCCTTTGTGTATTTTTCACCACTTTGAATCACAAGCTATGAGTCTTTAAAAATTGTTAATTGTTCATGTTTAACAGCAAATGGTCCTGCCCTTTTGTCTCTCCCTGTAGTCCAGGAGCAGCCCCCTCCCTTGGGAACTTCCTTGCAGGAGCAGTTTATGACCCCTTTCACGCCTCCATTTCCTGGGCTGAAGGCTCTGCTATTGTTCATTCTCTTTCTGTAGAAAAGAGTCTGGTCTAACCCACATTTATCATCTACCAGTGAGTTTCTGCTGAGAGGATCTCTCCTCCCCTTGGAAGAAACCTGTTTTTCCACTTCCAAAGGGTTGTAGCTCAGCCAGGCTAATTTATTCTTAATTGAAAATCCAGCAGAAACCAAACTTGTTGCATCAAATTACATAAATACATTACTTTCTTAGCTTTACATCTGTGGGATCAAAAACACAACTCAGATCTGTATTCCTTTTAGCAACAATCCTTTTATGTTTGCTAATCCGGCAGACTTTTAGTTTAGATACTTAGTTTTCTCAGGAGCTCATCTTACAGCTGTCATTCACAGGTATCCCAGGGTACTGCACACAGACTTTCACAGGGGCTGTCAGTTTACAATCAGTTTTTCTGAAGAAATGTTTTGCTCTTTACACTTTAGAACTTTGTATATTTGCCATGCTTCATTAGATCACATGAATTTTAGCACCCAGCAAGATTTTGAATGTTGAGAAGTGTTGTCTATAGGCATTTTGGATTTTTTAGAAACAAAGCAAATGTCATTTGTAGGCACATTATGGAGTTTCATTTGTAAAGTGCTGCTTCTCTCTCTGCACTCTGTTTGCTGGTCATGGAGCCCACTGGCATATTTTCTGTAGTGTGTGCTCTATTCCACCACACATGCACCATGGGTGGCCAGTTGTGCATCCATCTTTTTGTGCATTTAAACACACGGTTTTGGAGGTTTTTGGCGCACACAAGAGTTTTGCCGCCATTGTTGCTGTTTCTTGCACCATACTATCACAGTGATGCCGCATAAGATAGCGGAGTGGGTCCATACATCCCACACATCAAACCATGGTTCAGATTGGCAAGCAGGCTGACTAGGTAGTCTGACAGGGGCCAGAAGTTCAGCTTTATCAGAGAACACATAGGCCAAAGATGTCAGGTCCACCACTGGCAAGGCCCGGCACCTAGATATTATGGACTGAGACACATCAGCTTTGTCAACCGATTTCCAGCTACGTTTCCAGATTTCGGGCTTAGAGCAGGCCTGGGAGGGGGTTTACATCTTAAAGCAGAAAGGAAGCGCAAAGTGGTTGCCCCACACCAATTGGAGGGTAGGGAAAACTGAAACAGAAGTGGGTGGCGAAAAAATAAAATCAAGTGAATTCCCCAAACAATGAGTTGCACCTGATACCAGTTGAGCTAAATCCAGATCCCCCATTTGGGACAGAAATTGCAAAAGGGGCTGTTCCCCTAGAGAGATTATCTTTAAATTAAAATCCCCCACTATTATCAGATTGTTAAATTTAAGCTGCAAATCAGCCGCCAACTTTAGAAATGACTCACAAAAAAGAGAGTCATAAGGAGGACGGTAAACCGTCAAGATATGAAAGTATTGGGAGGGTGTGGCAAGCAGATGAACCAACAAGGCTTCTGTCTTAACACCATGATCGCAGGGGATAGCATTGTGGTCAAAGTAGATTTATGTATGAAAGCGGTGGGGGGTGGTCAAGCCGTAGCATCTTATAAATGGGTGGAAGCACTTGTACTATGGCAGGGCCAGAGTGTTCACATAACAAGGTCTCAGTGAGGCCTGTAATATCTGGAGCATTCTCCTACAGTAAATCATGGCAAGACAGTGCATGCGCCACTAAGGACTGTGTATTTAATAGAAGACAGCAGAGATTGCCTATATGGGGGGATTCCTTAGCAAGAGCAGACAGACGCTTGTGCCACCTGTATCAGCTGGTCTAAAACTAAAGATGGGATGGGACAAGATGTGTAAGGTGAAATCACAAACATTACTGATAGATATGTTGCATAAAAGAAATCTCAATAATGTATACAATATACACGAGAATATGTGGCAGAGGTTGGTGTTGAGTTTACTTGTTCTGGATATTGGGGCCGCAAATGGCCACATTCAAATTAACTTTGAGAGTGCTATTGTAAAGAAAATGATGTGAATTGCATGCAGAGGACTGCCTACGTTATCACTTATGTGCTGTCAGGTCCCTCCATGCAACTTTCAACTTTTGCAACAAAAGGTGCAAAGTAAAAACAGACTGAATCGCTTTAACTTTTTACTTTTATGATGGGGGGTCCTTTTGGAGTGGGAAATAGAGGCATAAAAGCAGTCCTTTTCCTGCTCCAGTGCCTTTTGGTGTACACATAAAACAGAGAAGTGGCACACAGCGAAGTTTACATCTCCGCCGTGCTTTTCTCCAGTGTCTCGTGTGTGCGCATCATTTATGCTTGCATGAGATGTTCATTCAAGCGTACAATGATTACATTCCTATGGATTCAGCCACCATTTAGCACCTGCTAAAGAGCAGGTTGATTCCATAGGAACCCATTTGCAAATGCTGTCTGTAAAGCATCATTTGCAGCTGGCGGTCACGTTTTCACAAGACCTGGGCACTGATGAGTAAATACATTTCGCCTGGTTTTACTCTTCTATTTTTCACGCTGCCATGTTTTTATAAAATGGCCCAATCAATCTGTTCTGTAAAAGATGTACTTGCCATTTGCAAATATTGCTATGCACGTGGCATTCACAATGGATTCCTAATACCTCTGAATGCAGGCGGATATCATGCCTTCCATCCAGGGGATCATTTCACAAAAAGTCGTAACTGCATTCAGGGGAACAGAAACCTTAGCAGGCACGTGCTGTTGAGTCCCATGCATGCGATTTTAAACCATTAAAAAGCTGAGTTTAAAAGTGATGATTAAAACCAGGAAAAAAAGAAGCCTTTACTCTTCACTTCTTCTCTCTGTTGTGTAAAAAATGTAATTGCTGCCTGGAAATGATGCTTAACAGAGGGGCCTTTTCATTGTATTCCTTTGGCATATGCCTGCATTTAGCATGCGCTAGAAATGGGCATTTTCATAGGAATTAATTGGGTTAGTGGTGGTCGCGGGAAAAAATCCCACGGCCGAAAATATATATATTTTTTGCACTTTCCAATGCAATTATATGTGGGGGGTGGGTCTGGATAATCAGTTAATGTAAAGGGATTATGGGGTGCTGTGGGAGGGGCTGTGGGAGGTCTCCCCCACATATAATTGCGTTGCAAAGTGCAACAACAAAAAACGGTCTTTTCGGCAGCGTGATTTTACCCGCGACCATATCACATAGAACCCTTTCCTAGGGCTCCCAATGCTACACTCAATGCCAGACCGCTCCTGACATATGTGCCCTGGACAGGAATCCCTGTCTTGGACCCACATAAGCACCTGCTCTCATGCTGACTTACAAAGAACTTTGGGGCCCCGCCCACACTGCTGCTATTCTGTCGGCCCTTTATCAGACCCAGGGGCAATGTACACAACCTACTGCAGCACAGGCCAGGCTGTCTCCAAAATAAGGATTTTTGTATATAGGTTTGATAATATACAGTGAACTTTATAAGGACTTTTAAAAATATTATTAGCAAACTTTAGTTCGCGTCTTAGGAATATTATTAATGTTTATAATGCGTGATATGATTCCCCTTTTTACATACAAAAATACAAAACTGCTGGTGTACTGGGGGTTCATTTTCTGCCAGGCTCCCATAAAGTAATGCTGCAATTTCTCAAAGGCTTCCTTAATTGTGAAGAGTTCTTTGTCAGTGGTTGGATGGTTTCTCTCACTATCTGTCAATTTTCACGAGTTAAGTGCTATGAGGTGACAAACACCATTAGGTGAAGGCCACCTGTGCCTCCATTTTAGATTACGCATGCTAAAACCAGCTTGAACAAAAGGGCCTAATTCTCAACCAAATTTGTGCGAAGGGCTGCAGGACCACACATTGGGACTGATCACGAGTTTGGCAGTAACCCTTAAATCCGGCGGTAGCGCTGTTACCGCCGGATTTAAGGGTCCGCCAAATCAGGGCTTCGGCATATTTCTCCCCAGCTCTGATCTGGGGTGGAAATCTGCCGAAAGAATTCACTCTCGATTTCGAATTCGATTTCCCTGCCGGCGGTATGAGCGTGAAATTTCCCCATTGAGCCCAATAGGGAATGGGGCATTCCCGAATGGGCTCAATGGGGAATGGGGATTTCCAAATCTGCCAAACCCGTGATCCGGTGCTAATAGCGTTGGTGGGTTTGGCGGTAGGGCAGATAGCGCCAGCGCTATTAGCGCTGGCGTAACCGCCCAACTCGCGATGAGGCCCATTGTATGGTATGGTTTGTAAACGAGCAATAACGTATGTCTTTCTTTTTCCATTTCCAATACGACTCCTGAATCCTTTTGTCTGATTTTACGTTCCTAATAGGATCTTACACAGCTTAAATGTCATTACTTGGTACACATACAAGCCACATTTCGTTTGAAAAGTGGTTTTCCACTAGTCACCATCCTTGACCCTTACGAAATGGTGAGCTCTGCAGCAATCTAATTTCCTGAAAATGACTGTTAATCAGACTTGATAACGTAGGATGGATATATATAGTAGTAGGAACGTGTTCTTAACAGTCACTTTATTTATCATATTATAGTAGATATGTACTCTAAGTGTTCATGGGTATAAAATAGGAGGGGTGGGGATATTGGAGATTTTTAATGAAAAGTAAAGCTACTTACTAGCAGTTCATCAATGTACTTATATTGCTCTTTAAGTCAAATGTTGTTCTTTCCTTTTGACTTAGATTTGTCCTAAAATCAAACACGAATCATCCAATGAATGCTTGATATCAGTGAGAGTATTCCACTTGGTTGGTATATCCACCTTCTTAGCCAGTCCAATGTCAATGAAATTGCATGTTGCCACCAAGTCAACCACAGACTGAGCGGTGTTGGCATCCCCAAACCCAAAGGAGATACGCATTAGTAGATGCGGAGTAGTGTTCTGAGCAGTTTGGCTACAATGTATGGGATATTTGACTGGCTCCTGGTGGTAGAACCTCTATGACGTCATCGTTTCCCGCCTCTGTCCCTTTACTGTCAGTTGTTCCTGAGCTTTTGGGCTTGTGTGAGCATTCCCACAGAAAGTTCCCATTCTGACCACAGTATCAGTACCAGTATTGCTTGTTTCAGCACCTCCCCATTCTACTGATTTGCATTGATCAGTTAGATTACCTATTGCATCACTAGGCTTGTCCAATCGCAGAGCGGATGTGAGTCCTGTCTGCACTTATTCCACTTTCTTTTACTCAATTGGTAATACATCGTAAATGCTAAATCTATGAAGCTGGTACACATCATAGGTTGAGGGTAATGGATTAACCAAATTCTCCATTTATAAGACTATTTTTATTCACACCAATTTTCTTTAATGGAATTTTTATATATCCTCTTCAAAATGAACGTGCCAATTATAATAAAACCTAAATATGAAACTAGTCCTTTATAAGGATATACAGAAGTTGGAAAACACCATTGTGGTCTGTAGCCGATTGCCTTAAGTTTCAGAGGATGTGGAGTACAAAAAAAGCAGAAGCACTCGGGTCCGACACAACTTAATATACTCTTTCCACGAGTTCCATGAGTGCCCTAATCAGGAACTACACATCTTGAATATCCATCCATTAATGTATTACAAAAATAGATATATAAGGGTTGCGGTTATGTCAAAGACAACACTCAACAAATACATTTCAAAGAAACTATTCATCACAATCTTTAAAAATCAGTTTCTAAAAGTTCTATTTTTGTCATTAAGAGTTAACACTCTTTTGTATGGCATAATTCATTGCTTCAGTAATTAAGTGAATTGTTCGTGTTTCCTCTCCTCATTCTCCTTTTTGTTTAAATTATATTAAAGCAGAAGGTAGCGGCAGTTGCAGCATGAGTATCAGCCCCAGAACCGAAGATGACACTGGCCCTGCTAAATGAGGTCTATACTGTATGAACGAAAATGAGACTTTATTGGGTGACATTAATAAACGTGCTTGAATTAATGATCTAAGGTTACAGTAGCTGTGGATCCGTGGCGGCGAGTGTACTGTGGGCGTTTGGACAGAGCCCCGCTGATCATCTGTACTAATTGAAAGAGAGCGAGAGTACAGCATTTATCTGTAACTGTTCTCGCTGGCTGTAATGAGTTTACTATATAGCAGCAACAAGTTCCAAATGTGCATGTGTGCATGTGTTTTATGCCTGTGTTGTCCCATTAGCAAATGCTCAGTTTTGCAGCAGAGGGCTTGGAGAGGAATTTTCATCAGGGAAAAGGAGGGCCCGGGGGGGGGAACAAGAAGCATGGGGTGGTTTTGGGCGCTGCAGGGGGGGGTATTTAAGGGGCACGGAATGTTCGAGAGCAGGAGACCGTTTAGGGCAAGTCTTTTTGTCAGGGTCTCCTGCTATCGAGCGTTCCCTACCTCGGGCCTGTTAGGTTAGCGAGGTGAGCAGGGAGGGCTAGTGAAGGAGGTGGTGGGATGTTGTGCGGGTGGTGTAGCGTAGGTAGGTAGCGGGGAGTTATAAAAAGAAAGAAAAGCTAGATAAAGGACAGTGCGGATAGTGGGGGTACCGTAGATAAGGTACCCCTCCCTTGGCTTACCTGGGGTGAGGGCTAGGTCGTCGCTGCTTGGGGGGCAGGCCTCTGCCATGGGTTGTAGTGCAGTGGCGTGTGTGAGGGCGGGGCGGGGGAAGGCGGCTGTGGGCCGGCCAGCGCGCGAGCTTGTGCAGCCGGTGCTTGCTGGGAGCGGCTTCAGCCGGCAGGGGCCGGGCGGTGCAACTCGTTGCCTTAAAGGGGCCGTGTTATAAAGTAGGCTGTCAGCCGCACGCGAGTGCGGTGTGACAGGGGAGCCGGCAGCGGGCGGTCACTGTTGTTGGTTGGGGGCATACCTGCCTCTCTGTGCGTGAGGGGCGGGCAGGAGAAAGGGGTGGCAGTTTGGGGGTAGGTTTTTAAAAATAAATAAATAAAGAAACAAAATAAAAGGGGTGCATAGAGGGATTAGTAGGGAGTGGTAGGGCCAATTAATAATAAAAACAATAAATAAAGAAATAAAGGATTTAATAAATACACAGAGAAATAGATAAAGTGAGAGGGAGTAAGCAAGGGGGGTGAAGGTAAAGGGGAATAGACGGTCATTTTGGATAGCCTACGGTTGCTACATAGGGTGGTGGGGGACAGCAGGAAGTGGGGTGGAAAAAAGGGGGCGCAGGTTTTGGGATAACCTTCAGTTCTTGCAGGACTAGGGGCGGTGGAGAAGGATCAGGGCAGCAGTAGGTAGGACAAGAGGGTGCAGAAAAAGGGCTCCGGGGTGTTGCCGGTAAGCAAGGTGGGCACGGGTTGCGTGAGGTGGCCGGGATGGTTTGCCGCAGGGCAAGCAAAAAAGGGCTGGTGGATGCCAAGGCATTGAGGGAGGCCCTTGCGATTATCAGCAGGGCCTCCAAAACACAGTTGGAGGGCGCAGTGGTGGAAGTTACTGGCGGGGGTGGTGGGGAGGAGGTAAGGACACAGCGCCGAGCAGCGGCGGACGGGGCGCTGGAGGCAGTCGTCGCATGCACCCCTGCGGCGGGAAGGGGGGGGACCTTGGAGGGGGGTGGTAGGCAGAGTAGGAGGGAGATCCATAGGAGAGCTTCAAAGAGGCCCAGGGAAGAGGGGCATGGATTGAGGAGGGTTTCGGGGGAGGAGGTCGGGGGAGATGAAGGAAGAGAGGGGATTGTACTCAGGAGTGCTGGCGGGGGGAAGAAGAAGGTAGGGGAGCGGAGGGGCAAGGGGGTACATTGGGACGGAGAGGTAGGGGTGGTAAGTATTTGCAGAAGAGTGTCAGGGGTAGACGGAGGGATTGGTCGCCAGAGAGCAGCGAGGAGAGGGAGAGGTGCAGAGGGGCCTCCCCGGTGAGGAGGGCATCGGGTGGAGGACTTGGGGGGGCCCCCTCGGCTCCAATGGAACGGCCAGGAGAGGGCTTAAGAACGGCCCCTCTACAGTTTATCAGGGAGCAGCCTAGAGTGCGCAGCACGGCCCCTAGCGAGGAGGAGCAACGGGTGGAGGTGCGGACCCCTCGCGCAAGAAGAGGAGAGCAAGCAGGGGTTGCCACGGCCCTGCTGAGAGTGAGACGGAGCAGTGGGGCGGACGCTCTGAGTTCGGAAGAGGAGGAACTGCCCGGCCCGAGCATGTGCTCGCAACGGCCCTGGTATGGCTTGGGGGATGATGAAGTGGTCGAAGAGTATGTAGGGCAATGGTTGGAGGAGTGGTTTGGTGGGGCTAAGAGGGGGGAAGAGGCATTGGGTTAGGATGTGAAGGGGATGACAACGGTCAAGGAGTTCGGCAAGGGTGGGGTCTGGGCAATTATCTAGAGAGGGTTGACATGTTTTCTTCTCGTAGCAGGAGCCCCTTGAGGAGGGAAATGCGCAGTGTTGGAGTGGAGGCACGGCTGCAGGCGGGCAGTGGCGGGGCAGAGAGAGGTGAGCAGGAGAGGGAATGGTCAGTGGCATGGCGAAGGAGGGATGGGAGGTTGGGGGTGAACGGGGAAGGGGTGGTGGTACAAGGGGCAAGGAGAGAGGTGGGAATGCAGATTGTGGGAGCAGTGAGTGAGGAGAGGAAAGTGTCCTTGGTGGAGGTTCAGACTGACGGGGCGAATGAGCCTGGGGCAACGGAGGTTCAGGCAACAAAGGAGAAGGATGGAGAGGGTAAAGGAAAGGAAAAGAAGTTACCCTATATGGGCATCACTAAGCCATTGGGAGCACACTTGATGGCTTCTACAAAGGAAAAATGATGGGCGGGTGAGTTTGTGGACGTTTTCAAGTTATTACACAGGGAGGTCAGAGCCAAGGAGGGCCCCAAAGAAGAGGAGAGGGAGTTGGGGATGCGCCCGAAGGTACCTGTGACTATAGAGAACTGGACATCAGCGTTAATCATATATGCCAGTGTGTATTGCGAAAGATTTCCGGAGAGGTGTGTTGCATTGTTGAAGTATATGGATGTGATTAGGAAGGCTTTTACGAGCTTTGGAGGTTTTGCGTGGGTGTGATATGATGAGGAATTCAGGTCGAGACTGGCGGAAAACAGCCAGGCGGTCTGGGGGGATATAGATGTGGACCTCTGGCTACAATGGATGGCGCTAACACGGCCTGCGCCGACGGTGCACACGGCGAGTGGCTTACCTGTGCCTTACCGGCCCTTTCTTGTGGTCGCCACGCCCACGAGGGGGTGGGGGGACGAGGCAGGGGTCATCAGTCGGCAGTGTGTTGGGGCTTCAATAAGGAGGGCTGCATGAGGACAGCATGCAGGTTCGGACACGAGTGCACCAGATGTGCAGGTCGGCACCCGGTTATGCAGTGCTTCCAGCAAGGGGATTGAGGGCGGGGGCGGGGAGCAGGTCGAGGGGTTGTCGGGAAAAGCTTCTACTCTGGTTAAAGTTGAAGTTTTGGAGAGGTGGTTCAATTTTTATACGGACAGGGAGGGGGCGGAGATCCTGGGAGTCGGTTTTGGGGAGGGTTTCAGGCTGGGGTACCAACGGCTGAGGGTGCAGAGATGGGCGGAAATCTTGAAATCAGCCAAAGAGAATGGGGAGGTGGTTAGGGCGAAGTTGTTCAAAGAGGTGGAGGCCGGGAGGGTGGTAGGTCCTTTTGTAGATCTGCCGGGTGATTTGGGGGTTGTGCCCATGAAGGCGCCAGGGGAATTCAGGCTGATTCATCATTTATCTTGGCCAGAGGGCTTGTCTTTCAATTACTTATTTCCCCCGGAGGAGTGTGGGGTGTCATATGCGAGCGTGGATCAGGCAGTGGAGTTGATAAGGAAGGAGGGTCACGGTGCATTTTTGGCCAAGTGTGATATTAAGGCAGCGTTCAGGTTGCTGCCGGTGCATCCGGAAGATTTTTGGTTGCTGGGGATGCAATTTGAAGATCGCATTTACGTGGACAAGGCTCTACCGATGGGGTGTGTAATATCTTGTGCATTGTTTGAACGTTTTAGTTCATTCTTGCAGTGGGCTTTTATGTTTAGTTCCGATGCGGAGGGAGTTTTGCACTATCTGGATGATTTTTTGTTCATCGGCGGGGCGGAGGATGAATGGGAGTGCTGGAACATGCTGAAGTCTTTTCAGGCATTGATGCAGGAATTTGGGGTGCCTTTGGCTGAAGATAAAATGGAAGGGCCGGCTGTGGTCTTGACCTTTTTGGGAATTGAGCTGGATTCCAGGTCCATGACATCACGCTTGCCGCACGACAAGGTGAGTCGGTTAGTGGGTCTGCTGGGGAAGGCGCTGGTGGCACGGAAGATGACATTGCTGGACATGCAGTGGTTGGTAGGGCATTTGAATTTTGCATGTAGCGTGGTGGCGCCGGGCCGTACCTTTTGTAGGAACATGTCGTGGGCCATGGCGGGAGCTAAATGCCCACATCATCGGGTGAGGGTCTCAGGAGCGGTGAGGGAGGATTGTAGGATTTGGTTGCATTTCCTGGAAGGTTTTAACAGGGTGTCCATGTGGCTTCAGCAGGATCCTGTATGTTGCGAGGTGCAGATATTTTCGGATGCAGCAGGTGCAGGTGGTTTCAGAGTCTTCTGGTAAGGCAGATGGTGTGCGGAGAGGTGGCCGCTGTGGTGGTTGGAAGAGGGAAGAAGTATAGCATTCCTCGAGTTCTTTCCTTTTCTGGTGGTGTTGGAACTGTGGGGCAGGGAGTTTGCCAACAGGAAGGTGAATTTTAATGTGGACAACGAGTGCGTGGTCAATGTTGTCAACAGGCAGTCGGCAAGGGACCAGAAGGTGGCGAGGCTGATGAGGGAGTTTGTGTTTCGATGCATAGAATGGAATGTGCTGTTCAGGGCAATGCACGTGCCGGGTAAGGATAATGGCATCGCTGATGCATTATCTCGTTTTCAATGGCAGAGATTCCATGGATTGGCACCTGGAGCAGACCAGATTGGGCAGCGGATCCCGGAGGAGCTGTGGAAGCTGTGAAGTTGAGAACTCTGTCGTTAGTGGAGGGCTCCCTGGCCTTGGTGTCTAGGGCAGCCTGCAGGAGGGTGAGGGAGGAATTCATAAAGGGGGGGCACACAGCTGGAAGGGTAGGGGGGATGCAGAGGAACGCAGGAGGGATGATGTGGTCAATTTACTGTTATGGTGTATGGACAAGGGTTAGTTGAAGGCGACCATAGCTGGGAAATTAGCTGGAATAGCTTTTTATGGCAAATGGTTTTGGGGATTTCCTCCTAGTGGCAGGGAGATGGCGAGTAGGATGTTAGAGAGATGGGCGAGGGAAAGGGGTAAGGAGAAGGATAGCAGGCGACCGGTATCGGCAACCCTGTTGGTCGGCTTGTGTAAGGCTTTGGAAGAAGTTTGCTGGTCGGCCTGAGAGGGAGTTATGTTTCAAGTCTGCTTTACGTGGCTGTTTTTTGGGGCCTTCCGAGTATCGGAGCTTGTGGGGGTTAAAAAGGGAGCTGGTGGGTTGCAGTGGGAAGATGGACATTTATCGGATTTGGGGGTGGATTTTAGGATTGGGAGGTCAAAGACGGACCAGAGGGGGAGGGGTTGCTGGGTGTCGCTGGGGTGGGGAAGTAAAGAGCTGTGCCCGGTAAGGGCAGGTCTGGTGTGGAAGGAGCTATCGGGAGGGGGGTCGGGGATGGTCTTCCGGCATGAAGGGGGGTCAAGCGTGTCAGCAGCGCAGGTGTCGGGGGTACTGAGGAAGACGTTGGAGGTAGTGGGGGAGAAACCGGAGGAATTTGGGACGCATTCATTTAGAATGGGTGCGGCTTCTGAGGGTAGCCGCTTGGGATTATCGGAGGAGGAAGTTAAGAGCTTGGGCAGGTGGAGGTCTGGGAAGTATAAGGGATATATTAGGGAGCTGAGTAAAGGGACTGGTTGAGTAGGGGTCAGTGGGTCTGTGGGGGAGAAGGGGGTTTGGGGTGGTGAGGTGACAATATGATTTCTTTTTCAGAGACGGCGAGGAGGCCGGGGCAGATGCGGCAGATCTAGATCGTCGGGCACTCTATTGTGAAATGGGCGGGTAGAGAGGCAGAGAAGAGGGTTTTTGGCATGCAGCTAGGTTGTAGCTATCAAATAGGGATTGTGCGGTGGTCGGATCTCGGGGGAGTTGCACTGGGACAAACTGCTGCCCATGCTGGCAGGGATGAAGGAGCGTTTTGGGGTCCCGGATGGGTTGATTATTCATGCTGGGGAGAATGATTTGGTGCGGGATACGGGAGTAGCTCTGTTAAGGAAGATGAAAAGGGATTTGGCATGGCCTAAGGAAATATGGCCTAAGGTAAGTCTGGTATGGACTAAGTTGTTGGCGAGGAGAGTTTGGAGGGGTGCAGTAAGTGAATGAGCGGTAGAGCGCATGAGAAAGAAAATTAACATGGAAATGATCAAGTTTTGTGGTTTGGCAGCAGTGCAAGATTTGGAGCATAAGGAGATGGTATATGAGAACTTTGAAGTTTTTAGGGAAGATGGGGTTCGCCTGTCGGTTTTTGGTAATAGATACTACCTGTTGGGGATGCGCCAGAAGGTACCTGTGACTATAGAGAACTGGACATCAGCGTTAATCATATATGCCAGTGTGTATTGCGATAGATTTCCGGAGAGGTGTGTTGCATTGTTGAAGTATATGGATGTGATTAGGAGGGCTTTTACGAGCTTTGGAGGTTTTGCGTGGGTGTGATATGACGAGGAATTCAGGTCGAGACTGGCGGAAGACAGCCAGGCGGTCTGAGGGGATATAGATGTGGACCTCTGGCTACAATGGATGGCGCTAACATGGCCTGCACCGATGGTGCACATGGCGAGTGGCTTACCTGTGCCTTACCGGCCCTTTCTTGGTCGCCCCGCCCACGAAGGGGTGTGGGGAGGAGGCAGGGGCCATCAGTCGGCAGTGTGTTGGGGCTTCAATAAGGAGGGCTGCATGAGGACAGCATGCAGGTTCGGACACGAGTGCACCAGATGTGCAGGACAGGACATGGTGAAGAGTTGGAGGTAGTACGCTATCCAGGGGTGGAGCAGAAAAGAACCTCAGGGGAGGCTTTTTTCTGGTGGCCGGGGGCATGGCCCCTTTGGATGATGGGGGAGGCAAGCAATGGGGGGAATAAGGTGGGTATAGGATGGGGGTGGTGCTGTTTGCACGAATGGGCTACCCCAGGGGTCCAGAGCAGGTCTTGAAGATGGAGGGGCATGGCACCGGGGAGATGATGCCAAAAAGCAGGAACAAAGGTTTGAGTAGATGGTAAGGGGATGGTAAGGGCCTGGGGATAGGTAGGGAGGTAGTTGGGGTTAATTATTTATTTATTGTTGGAGGCATAAAGAGTTATTTATTTATTTAATGTTTGGCTAATTGTTAAAGTGGTTAATTTTAGTCTGTAAGGCCAGGGGCCAGGTTAGCGTTTATTTGTGAGCTTTGGCTTTTCACATTAAAATGACCTTTTCCACTTTGAAGCAAGTCTGGGTTTTTGTGCAGTAAGCCCAAAAAAGCTCTCTAGGTGCCGTCTTGATTGCGCTCAAGACACTAAACCCACCAGGAAGGCGTGGTCTCCAGTGAGAGTGTCAGTGTCATCAGTGACCTGAGGTCACACCCGGAAAACACAATCACAGGCCAGGAATCTAAAACATACTTTTTTAGGCACAGCTAGCTGCATGTGTAAAGAGATGAAGTGGAAAGTTGGAAAATTAGAAAGAGGCAGGCAGCAATGAAGTCAGTAAAGGTAGGTATTTTTTTTTATATATTTCTGCCCGTATAGAACCAAACTAAGGGGCGGTCAGAGGAAGTTACTGTACTACTTTGGATCAAAAAGCACTCATTCTGATTTCTTTGAATTCCATGTGTTGTCTGGTCCGTCTGTACATTTTGCAAGGACTTAGAGCACAGATTGTGAAGTGATACAGTTGCATGCGTACGTGTGCCTTGCACCTGTATGACTTGTGATATTTTAGGTATTATGAGCAGGCTTTTTAAAAAAAAAAGCAGCATCAATACACTTATCTCTGCATATAACATGTGTGTCTATACATATTAAATACTAGCTGTCTCCGGCCACGCGTTGCTGTGGCTCAGTCGAGTTAAATGGAAAAGAAAGAAAATAGAAAGCGCACGTTTCTAATATGTTTAATTTGACAATGGGTGTGGGTAGTTTTTAATGGCTCTGGCGGTTCTCCAATCTCAGGCAGTTTAATTTTCCTGCTCTGGCAGTTCTCCAAGTTGAGGCAGTTTAATTTTCATGGCGGCGCAACGCATTCCTTTCGTTTCTCCATTACATTTCAGAAACTTGCAACAAGGACACACTTCAATCATGGTGCCGATGAGAACATGCCGGCGCAAACTATAATCATCAGCTGGGTTGTACCGGAATGCAAGGTGATTGTAATCGCGTGATTGGTGAGCACGGAATCGTTGACATCTTTCAGCCACTCTCAGCCTGTCGCGTTCATTCTGTTGAGAACAAGCAGATCTGAAACTGCAAAACGTGATCGCCGTGCTCACAACCATGCATCCTAATGTCTGGCTGCACGTCGCTCTGCTGCTTCCTCGGCACGTATTTGAGCATTGAAATGGAATCATAAACTAGTGTGTGTTGCTTTTACGTCCAACAGATGGTGCTGTTTTGCAGTAAAATGTTCAGTATAGCGTGTGTTGCTTTTACGTCCAACAGATGGCGCTGTTTTTCAGAAAAAGCATGTGTTTACCTGTCACAGGCGTGACATCTATGTACAGTAGGTATATAAAAACACACGCCTGTTCGAATGCAACATTGTGTCAAAATGTGAAAGCAATCAGTGAAGAACTTTCGGAGATATAAGATTTTGAACAAACGAACATTTACATTTTTATTTATATAGATAGATATGCCATAAGCTTCCCCAATATAGTTTATAAAATGTAAGTCTGTGTATTCTGTGTGTGCGTTAAAAGACAATACTATTAGCCTTACACACATTGTATCGTATTTTGCTGTCCATCTCATTTGCATTATTTTTCAAATTTGAGCCTGTGACATTTGCCTCTGCAGTAGGCACCCAAACTACTGAGGTAGCGTATGCTATCAGGTGCAATTTAACCATTAATCAGGCATGCCGCAGAGAAATCATGGACTATGGGCCTCATTACACGGAATGCAGTAAGGATTTACCGGTACCGGTAAGGGCACCGGTACTGGTAAACCCTTACCGCCTTACTATGAGGTCCCTTTGCGGGACCCGACCTCAATGGCTGGTTTTACCAGCCATTAAGGAACGGGCCCGCAAATGGACCTTGGTGCTAATTACGGTACCGCAATTTGCGGTACCGTAATTAGCTCCTTCCCCATTCCCATTGAGCCCTAGGGGGGCAAAAATGGGAATGGGGAAGTGCCTTGGTGAATGGGGAATTACTGCCCTGCTCACCTTGGAGTAGGGCGGTAATTCCGCCATCCACCAAGGCGGACACGGTAAAATACCAGCGGCAACCATGGCGCTAATAGCGCCATGGTTACCGCATGCCGTGTAATGAGGCCCTATGTGTTATTGCCTAATGGATCAGTGATTCCTTAATAGGTGCTTATGAAACCAAACTTTTTAAATATTGACTTGACATCCATTTTAAAGACACTGTACCAGGATCTCATATATAGCAGGGTGAGCATTTATTCTGGGTTGCTTTAATCACTGTCGCTATGTGACTGATGTCCCCTATACAGTTCGTGGAAGGGATATGCTGTACATTGGCCCCCAAAAATCCCAGTATATTTATGCCTTGTGTCAGTATCAGCGCTCTAAAGCTACCCGTGGCCATGGGTGAGAAGGCCTTCCAGTCCTGTTTTTGCCTGGAATTCTTGACTTGCAGTTTTTTTCTTTTCCATTTGAAATGTAGGAAAACGACACGTCCCAGAATCCAAAAGGAAAAAACAGTTCTGGGTGACCTTCTCAGACATGCCCGTAGAAAACCTGATAGAACGGCAATATATGTTTTGAATAGGAAGTTCCCTCTTGTCCCTTGTGTGGGTATGACTTCTGTTCTGCTATGTGATGCCTAAAGGAAGTCCGCTTTCACCCACTTATAATCTGTAAGCTTTTCAGTCACATAGCGCCCTTTGTCACACTTTTTGAGGTTGGTGTATTTGGCATTTTGACAGACTGCGCCTGCATGGCAGGAGGATCATTTTGCATTTGTTGAAGTGGGTCTGGGGCTCCCAGTATGAATGATGGAGTCAAGCTGGAGATAGAAAGAGCTTTGTTGAGACCCAGCCTTACCAAATCAGGTGGAAATTCAGATCAAGACGGTGATAAATTGGCAGCGCTGCTAGTGAGTCCTAGTGCTGAAATGGTGCCCGAAAGAAAGGAATGCATCAGGACTGAAGTATATTGGCAGAGCTGTTTCTTAGTTATGGCATTAGAATATAAAAATGTTGGTGGTTATTATTGAGAGTCGTTGTCAGGTCTGTGTGTTTGTATATGTAATGACATAACAGAGGGGACAGCTTAGGAGAAAAAAGCTATTTTGCAGAGCAGTATGTGCGGCCAGCACTGAAAGTGCAGGGGCTCCATCTGCTATTAAGAGTTGTATTTGAATTTGATATGAAATGCGTACTTTAGTAACAATGAGCAGAAGGCAGATGACCCATTGAAACATAATTGATGTAGTGGTGCATGGCCTTTCAGTACTGGGGCATGGGGTGATGGGTGAAAGCTGAATGTGTGTGTGTTTGCCTCAAAATTGGACTAACAGGATTGAAATTGATCTGGCAGATCTTTGCATAGATCTCAGTTTTGCAGTCACAGCAAACATAATGCGGGCACTGCGGAGGTATAGGCGCGGAGTGTACGAGACTGAGTGGTCTGCTGTACCTGCTGGAGATTGCTGGAGACTGTGGACCTCGGAGATTTTTTAAATTTCCATTGAACTGAGGGAGGAGCTGCAGCTACACCACCACATAACCCCTCACACAGTGTGGAGAGCTGTCCAGAGTGGACGAGACCGAGTGGGCTGCTGTGGTCCGTGTGGATGCGGTGCATGGTGCTGGGGCGTCTCAGAGACTTTGAGTACCCTCACTACAAAGAACCCTTTGCGCCACCTCCCCTCGATCTATACATTCAACCTGTGCAGCCTCTTCTATCCCTCTTTGACTCTATTGGAACTTTGTTTATAGCTCTGCTTTGCCATGACCACATTGTTTGTAGACCATGCCTCGCAGACAGTACCTAAAAAAGCTGCACAGCGACTCAGTCCCATGTCATGAATCGTATTATGAGGCATGCGGTACATTGGAGCAAAACTCCCTGGTGTGGATATATTATGGTACCCTGACTGGCACTGAGACCGAACCTCAAATCTTTATTGAATCTGACGGTGAGGTCGTCGGCCCATCAGGAGTCCCCCGGGTGGTGAACCGCATGTTGCTTCATGATGTGTCCAGCAATGGAAAGAATCCGGAAAAAATCTCAAGTCGATGTGAAAGCAGAAGGGGACCGAAGGGACACCGACTGAGGCGGTGATGCAAAACACCCCAATCACAAACATATTAGTGGAAGATGAAAATGAACAAGTTGGAGGGGGGTATATGGAGGCCAAAAGGCTCAAATACTGATTCAGGTCCCGTGTTCCAATGAAGAACACAGGCAAATTACAGGTGATACGTCCCTTCTACTGATTGGCAATACAATCGGTGAAACTGAAAGAGAAGACAACTGGCAAACCTTTGAACAATAACGTAAGAACATTTTTGAAACACACCCAGGCAAGATCTTTGGGCGCAACTCCAATTGCTGCAATAAAAATCACAGAGTTTTTCCTTAAGACGGGCCCTAGCACGGAAATTAGATGTCCGGAACCGCTAAAGGCAAACCTATGTGTTTGTGAGGAGCAAATCATTGATGGCAGTGCCTTAGAGTGTGCTGGCAATACTGGATGCTTTGCCTCAGAGACTGTACACTCTGATGTGAGTGCCATCCACGAGGAAAGCATGGAAAAACATCCCAATACTAGGTATATAAATTCGATCTCGGGGATTTAATATACCTCATGTCCGGTGATCCAGGATTCACCGTCACAGCTAGTAGAACTAATGACTCCCAACTGCTTGCACTTGGAGAGGAAAAATATGCACTCCCATTGTTTACAACACACCTTAAAGGAAGCTGACGAGCAAATAAAGCTCACATCTCCCTCTATTTCAGCTTTGAATTCCATCTTGAGTGCATCTGTGCCCATACACGATAACTTTCGGGATGAGGTCCAAGCGCATACTCTTATTCTACGTGAATTAAATGTGAAAATTGACATTGTAAGTAGTTTGGTTTTCAAACCGAAGGGAACATATAAGAGAATGCTGGCCAAATGTAAATGGATTGATGTGAGAAAGAGGAAACCTGTAATGGGAACAATACAGAGAAGTGCCTAACTAATCTGAATGCAGGAACTATTAGTAACTATTAGAAACGGCTTGAATCCCCGTATGGTTATCCAAGGCAGTCAAGGGGACGATGCTCAATCACAGCATAGCCTATAAGAGACTCAGTCAACTCTTTAGCATTGGAGAAACAAGAACGCCTCTGTCATCTACTTGGACTGCAGAACTAATTCGGGACTCTCACTGGGAATGCCCGCTCAAAAAAGGTTTCCCTTCCTCGGCTCAATTAATGACCCAAAGTAAGCAGACTAAAAGTAAACAAAAAAAATGTGGATCACAAGAGCTTTCCAGGAATTGTTGAAAGATGTGTCTTCTTTGAATCTAGGTATGATCTAAATTCTAAAGTTCTTTTGAATCGTAGAGGCATTTTAAAGGTACTACATGAAGTACTGGGGGTGGAGAGAATTACCTCTCACAACATTGATTTTTTTTTTTCCAGATATTGATCGCACCAATGTCGTGGAGGTTGTTTTCTGCTCTAGATTCATTGCAAAATCAATACTGGCAGAATATGAGGAAATAGGCAAGTATGGTATGCTTGTTAGATGAACAACAATAGAAATGGTTGCTGACCCTATACATAACAAACCTAGCATAACAGATACAGTTGTGATATCTGAGGAGTGTGAAGGTAATGCTTTGGCGTGGTTGATCACATTTCTGAAGGTTGGTAAATCCCTTACATTATCTCCGGCCCTCTGATAGAGGGTGACCTACAAATGGTGGTTTGGAATTCTAGAGGGTTTAACAGCTTCCTGCAAGCTGATCACCAAAGCTCCATTTTCATTGACAATGACATAGGCTTGCTTCGAGAGAATTGGCTATGTCGACAAATATGCGTTGATCGTTTCGCAGTAGTTGAATAAATGGCCAATGGTCTCACAGGTGGAAGGCCATCATGTGGATTATTGGTCGCTGTAAGGAATTCGCCTGTAAGAAGAATGACTATAATCTCTCATTCAATCCAATGAATTTTGAGAGTTGAACTAGAGTCACATCTTCCAAAACTTTGACTATATTGGTTTGAATTTATATTTGAATGTGGTTATATCCATGCTTTCTGATTTCATTGAAGAGGTCTCAACAATTCTGGGCAATTGGTTAATTGAACACTAGCCTAATTTGATTATTGCTGGAGATTTCAACTCAAACTGTCTGTCTGTTGTTAACCTTAAAAAGGCATTGAATAAAATAAATGGGGAAAAGTGGAACATGGGCAAAACAATGGGATTTAGTGAGGGTAAATGGTAATGTCTGTGGAGACTTGGAACCAAAACCGACATGGAAATGCGATCCTAAGTCTTCAACCATAGATTTATATGTCTCTGGCGACCAATGTATTCATTTTTTCTGACCATGAATATTCAAGAAACAATGGCAAGTGACCATAATAAAATGATAGCCCAATTTTCGTTAAAGAAAATAATTAAACATACAAGTATACATCTAGACCTGTCAGTAAACAACGCTGGAAATAGAATTATAACATTTAAAAATGGCGGCTCTTATTTTAAATGGGCTCTCTCTAAAACAATTCAAGAGAACAATACACAGGCCCTTGGAAATGTATACACTAGGGAAGGTGTTTTTAAAGTCTTTATTTGGAGTAAACAAACCCCTAATCCTACAGGGGCTATTCGATTTGGCACCTGTCATAAATTTGATGCATAAAATCTTATGAAAAAAGGCTTCATAGAAAGCAACTATGTGATTAAATATTCAACAAAACAGATGATGAGTGATATAAAATAAATACAAATCCTATAATGAGGACCTATAAAAATTGGTCTCGCTCACATCGGTACTCTCTTTTTCAGGCTGATGGAGAAAAAATGCTAAACACACTGATAACTAAAACTACGAGAAATTTCTGGTCAATGATTAATGCCCTTAATTATCCCCAGAGTCAACGGCAGGTGAATGCAGTTACTGAAGACAAATGGTGTCTCCAATGGAAGGAGATGAATCCCATCAACAAGGCCGTATAACCAGGTGTTAGTGCTGTGCCCTGGATTATTCATTTTGAAAGGGAGGATATCGATCACCTTATTGTCAAAGCCTCTAACTCTGGCGCAGATGGTCCTAATGGACTTTCAAATACAATTCTAAAATCAAATAGAGATACATGAACACTGTTATTATATACACTATTTAGAAACATACTTATCACTAAGACATTGCCAGAGACATGGAAGCAGTCGATAATCATCCCTATTTTCAAGAAGGGAGATCAGTCAGACCCTGCAAATTACAGCCTGATCACTCTCCTTGATACGGATGGTAAAATCTTTCCTGCCTTGATCCTGCAACAGGTGGAGAGATGGACAGAAGAAAATCATATATTAGACCAGGCTCAAATTGGGTTTAGAAAATGTATGAGCACCACTCTGAATGGTATTGTTCTGATGACATAAAGGGACCAGGTTTGGGCACCAAAAAATGATTTATTATATGTAGCCATGATTGACTTTTCCAAGGCATTTGATACTGTAGAATGTGAGAAACTATGGGCTAAAATAAGATTATGGGGTATTCCACCTACCTTATTAGCTATATTTCAACTTATCCAAGATGATAATAGTGTTCAAGTGTGCTTGGATGAGGAAGAGCATTTGACAGATAAGATAAAAGGTTTGTCAGTCCCAGATTGCGTAACAAAAGTATATTTTTTGGATGGCCTACGCAGATTATGTTATCCTATTTGATCGTACTTCTGTGGGCCTACAAAGATTACTAACTTCATTGGGGGTGTATGCCAAGCAAAATAATCTAATAATAAATCAGAATAAGTCAAATGTCCTTCATCTCATTAAACACCCAACCAAGAAATACAGATTTAAATGGTCGATTGACGATTCCAACATAACCCTGGTGAAGGAAGCGAAGTATTTGGGGTTCCCCATACTGGCAAATTCTCGAAAGCAGACAATCATTGATGGCCTAGCAGACTCTATGATCCATCAGATGAGGAAAATCATCCTGGGATCATATTGTAAATTTCTATGACACCACTTATTAAATTGTATATAGGTAAAGTGGTTCCAACAATACTATATGGAAGTGAATTTGAACCAGTGTGTTATGACTTGATATGGGAGAAACTAGAAGAGAGGAACTTGGAAGCGAGTATTAAATCTCCCTCTAGCAGCACCAATGCCTTCTTCATGCTTTGAATTAGGTCTAAAATGCCTCCAAGCGTGGTTTAAATGGTGGGTACTTTCTTTATGTGTAAAAAGGATCTCTCCTTCCCATGAGACACTGTATGAGGTCCTGCACCAGGAACTAATAGGTGAACCAACAATCTTCTTAAAACAATTAAAACAAACGACAGAAGTAATGCTAACCATGAGTGGTACAACTATGCAGGATTTTAATATTAATCCTCTGTGAGTCAAGAAGTCTACCAAAGAGATGGATTGGCTAGATACTATTGACCAAATTAGAAAGTATCATTTACATTCCACCTTTTTCCGCAGGTGGATGAACTACATGACTCATTACCACCCTATCTTGAACTATTTCCTAATCCTCAATATCGTAGCCACTTCTTAAGATTCTGTCTGAACCTATTACCGACTGGTGAAGTCCTTAGAGCTTGTGCTTCTACAATGGACGCTGAATTGGGTATTTGTGATTACTGTAATTCTGAGGGTACAGTTCAGACGTTGAGACACATATTAGTTGATTGCATCGAATTGACGGAGATCCGTACTAAATATCTAGGACTTTTTTATGTAAATGTGTATGTCAACCCTGAAGATATCTGGTGCAGAATGAATGCAGGGCACGAAGTATTCTTAACAACAGAAATAATAAGAATATTTGAAATGCTAGACCTCTTGAAGAGCACAGACAAGTAAGATCCAAGAAATGCACTGTGGCCCTTTTTAATTACTCAGATGTGTCGTGTGTACTAATATGCTTAGGGATCTTCAGGTTTCTGCCCTTTCATGTAATTTTATGAAATTATTTATTTGTAATATCTGTATTATGTATAAAGAATATTCTTTTTTGTTTGATTTTAACACTTACTTTGGATGTTATTGATCTGTAACTTAAATTAAGAACTCTGTAATTATGAATTATTTATGATAACATTTGAAAGATCAGATTTTGATCAAAACAAATAAAAAAAGAAAAAAAAATACAGGCACTTTTAAATTTCCCTGCAGAAATACATATGGGTGATAGCATCAAAATAGTAGTTGTTATTGCTGTCAGGATCCATGTTAACTGGCAGAGCGAATTGTCTACCAAATAGTAGATTTAGTATTCGGCCGAATACCGAATAGTTTAAGTATTCAGCCGAAGCCGAATTCTAACCAAATTGCTCTTTTCCTCCTATGGCGTGAAGCATAAGTTGTCATTGCTTATGTATTACTTGAAACCTATGTGGTGTCCATCAATTACTAGCACTGGGGTGGGGGCCATCACTGTTAAAGCAGGCTTTCCAATGCTGAGCATTTTTTCCAAACTCATATATGCCGGTGAAACTTGCATTCACTAGTTTTCTTTGAGATGCGTTTCTTTTTTTTTCAGACCACCACACAAATACCCTGTGATTGTTGTGCCCCTTCATTGTTTTATGATAGGTTAACTCTAGTACATTTGTCTACAAAAAATGTGTCTGCTTTTGTCCTGAAGCTTGTGCAGATAGTGACTCTCTGAGAAGCTTAACATAAATACATAATACCTGATGTGCAAGCCTCTGTGCAGCTGTGCTGGGCTCTCGTGAAATCCAAGTTTGTTTCTTGGTGTGACTTGGGGCCTACCACAATGCCATTAAGGGCAGTCTGAGTTCAAGAGAATGCAAGCGTTGGCTTTGGCCATTGAGTGAGACAGGAAATCCTGAGGTGGGCACACAACACTTCAAAAGGAGCCTTCATTGTGATGTGTCACCTGGCAGCGAGGTGTTGAACACTGCCTCACACCCCAGGACTTGGTGTGCTCCCCATCATTTGCACAGGTTTGTAGGAGCTCCTTTGTCATTTAAACTCCTTCAGACCACTCTAGTGGTGGGAGACAATGGGCCAGCCCAGCTATAAAAAAAGGTGTGAATTGGAGCATCTTTGCCGCCCACTAATGTTAAACGCACATTCCACAAATACCCAACCCCCCAAATATACACGGACTCTGTGATGGTTCTGGCACCTACTGCAGGTTACACAAAGTCCGCCCTAGACACTGATGCCCCACAGATAGAATCCAAGTGACCCAGTAAGGGGTAATATCAAGGACAGAGGCAGAGATAACACATCGCAGTTCTATTAATTCCTCCTGCCCTCCTTGCTTGTGTTTACCGTGTAACTGCAAAGGCTGGATTCCTTCCAAAGAAGCAGAGAGGAACAGTACGGGGCGTTTATCTTTTAATAATGACCGCACATCCTATTCCACAAAAGCTTTCGTGCTGGATTTTTTGCTCCAGATTTCTCGAGTTTCAATAAAATGCAATTACATGTTATAATTCCGATCTTTTGAATTTTCACTTTATAAGTGCTCACAGTTAGCAAGTTTGCCAGGCGCGCACAGCCTTCGCCATATGTAGCCGCTCGCTCTGGGTTCCCTTAGTGAGGGGCATGTGTCATTGGAAGCACTGTGCGCGGACAAACTCGTCTGCTTTGCAGTTTACATTCTCATTAATGTGGGGCTTTATTTGGATGCAAAGCTGCTCCGTTTGCGCTGCTATTACCAATTTAATGTAATGCTTTGGCAGCGAAAGGATCGCTAAACATACACAATACAGTGACACAGTCTGTGAACACTTTTATATGATATGTTATGTTTAGGAGTGTACTTCGGCTTCGAGTAAGGTTTGCAGTAAACATTCTACCCGAAGCCAAATACTTGCTTTTCGGCCGTAATTCGGGCAAATAATTACGCGAAGGCAAAGTTTGGTACACCCCTAATTAAAATTCAGGTTTTAAGTGCAATGTGGAGGCTCTGTGCCTCTCCCAATATTAGAATAGCAGCATGCAAAAGAGGCTAGGATGGAGTACATTCGCAATGGTGTGCTTGGAACTCACTAATGAACCAGAAATAGTACAGGATAGAGGTGCATTGGCGCAGCTGAATTTCCCCTTCTTAGAACTATAGGGAGTGCTTAAGATCAGGACGGAGACACTAATAACAGAGGTGGGTGTTGTACTGAGAATATCAGAAGGACTGCAGATAAAAACTGGGTTGTATTTTGGAATATCAGTGGGTGCTACAGGTCAGGATTTGATCTATTGATCTTCAGTTCTCAAACGATATACCTCTGTCAAGAAGTAATGTTGATATAATCAAAGTCTTGGTTTTAGTTTACAATAATGGAATAATACACTACGATTGACACATTTGCAGGTAGTACAAAATGCACCAATGGTCCCATGTAGTTTCCAAATCTTCTTCTGATGAGCCCCATACATTCCCTTGGAAATGGTTGTGATTGGTGAAAATGTAGCTGGTAATTACACCCCACATTTTTACAGGTTCAACAGCTGCCACTGGTCATCAGCATCTACAATTGTTAATAAACCTTCAACTCTGATGCCATTCGTTAGTGACCATGAACTGGCGAGATTCGAGGTGCCTCGCACAAAAAGCTAGCTTAGAGATAGTACCTTTCATCTGCCCATACAAGTGCATAAATCAGTGCTGCTCTCTCCACAAATGTAAGTTGTAAAAGAGTCTGAGGCCCCTATGGACTGTTTTAGAGATTATTTAAAAAAAAAAACAGATTTCCCCATTAACGGATGCCCCAGACAAAATACTGAATATCGGCCAAGAAATCTCCAATTTTGACATTGCATCAAACATGATGGTCAATGCTCCATAGCAAAGAGATTGCCCCCTCCTTCCCTCAGATCTGGCCAGACGCAGACAACCACTACTTTTCAACATCTTGCTGTAAAATCAACTGTTGATTTGTGTTCATGCAAAAGATGAAATACGTTCATCGACTTGTTACATTCGCTAACAACTGAGGTAAAACCTCTGAAGTTGTATAGAACAAGGAAACAGTATCTCAATTTAACAATCTATCACCCCATGCAACTGAATACATTAGCATTCCCACTTGTCCTATTACAATGCAACAAAGTAACCCAAGGAGTATACTGTTAGAAAGAGGCAGAGCATTACTCACCAATACCAATCCAATTCCTTCACATATACCATGTTTCTGAGAGGATGTAATAGGGGATATTCTGGCCGCCCAACATTTCAAAAGGGCTCAAATTGTAGCAATATAGATGGCCTTTTATCGGAAGTGACAGCTTGGCAATATGCCCAAATGCTGTCAGATATCCAAGGCACGGAACGTGATCATAGTCCAATTGTTTGCATGTCACTATTGAAAATTCTAGTGTTAGGGACAAACAAATAAATGTCTCCATCGTCCTTTATAACAGAAGATGTGTCAGATGGTTGAAACTGGATTATGAGACTTATCTTATGAGACTTACCTTCCATCAATTTATCATGCAGTAGTTCTGACATTGGATACATATTTTGCAGTAAGACAGCCAATGGGGAAATCATCGAAGAAATGTATGAAGGTCTTTCAAAATCAGTGGCTCCCTATGTTGCCAAACCATCAGGAAATGATAAGGCATGTTTGCAAGGTGGAAAGGCTTGGTTTCACAATGAATGCTGGGACGCTAGCAAAGGATACTAAGGGCATCAGGCAATGCCCCTGCCGATTGAGTCTCGATTCTGAAAAGAGAGTATACATTCTTTTGAATCAGTGTAACATGTGTCATGAATCGCTGCTTCCGGCCTTTCTGGACTTCGTGGTCCATGATGCACCACAACATCAGGTAGGTGATTCTTCCAACATGGCTGACAGCACGGAAACGCTGCCTTATAGCATTAACGCGCAACGTGCTGCCTCCTAGAAAATAGGCACGCCCCGCGGCTCTGCGTGTCTCAATGCTGCTGTTCCGAGTTGTATGGCAAGTGTATTGTTTCCTTCTATCTGTGTTATCCCCCAATTTCCACCAACCTCTCCTTCCTGGAAACCCCTCTTACCTGTCCTCACCTTTGCCAGACCATGCTCCCTTTTCATCCCGGACTCCGTCTCGTGCTCTGGTGACGTGGGCTCCCCGGCACTCTCTGAGCATTGGACACCCTGTTTTCCTTCCTTCCTGGATTCCGCAGCCATAACCTTCTTGGATACTGAACGCAACTCTGCTTTAGGCAGTTGGCACTCCTCACACTGGAACCCGAAGACTCACGTCCTTTCCTGTACAAGTCCCGATCAGTCAGGAAGAAGGAAGGAGCTCCCAAGAAGACCACAATCAAGGACAAACAGGTGAGAAAGAGGGAAGGGTGTGACAACATGTGATGATGCACATTATTAATTATCTTTCTCAAGGAATGCTTCATCAATTATTGATAAAGTAAACATTTAGCATGTCATCTCTAAAAAAGATCTTATCACAGAGCACAAATGGAAGCTACATTGAAGCTTCCACAATTTTGGCTTACCTCTGGCATGACCATTTCAACAAGTTGTATGGTCACGCAGATATATCAGTCAACAAAACCTAATTTCATGATGGTCTACTCACCAACAGTAAGAAACTCCATATGACCAAATGTAAGGTCGATAGGTGCATAAAGTCCCAAAAAAAAGGGAAAAGCTACAGGATTCGACACACTTTCAATAGACTTATTCAGGATTGAACCCCATGCTTGGTTCCCTTTCTCAGTCAATTGTTCAAGTTGATTAACAAGTAAAAATGCACTATCTCAAGTCGGTCAGAGGCAGTGATTGTCCCTATATTAAAGAAAGGAGATAGGTTGCAACCGCAGAATTACAGACAAATAATTTGTATTTATTGAACCCCTAGAATATATGGGAAGGTTGCGTTGACCACTCTGGAAAGCTGAGTCTATTAACATAACATTATCTTGGCTGGATAGTCAGGCTTTAGGAAGAGGATGGGTATGGGAGATAAAGCTTTTCACATGCATTTATATTTTAAGAAATAATCTGCATACATAGCCTTTATCGGCCTCCAAACTGCTATTTATAAGGTTGATTGAGGAATATTATGGTGCATTTTGGTTGTAATGAGGGTACCATTAAGTTTACAAAGTGCTATAAATAGGTTGTGCACAAACACTCCCCTGGTGAGATGAGGGCAGAGTGGGGATACTACCTCCAACAGATCAGAATTACAAACAGAGATCACCTGGGCTGTCTCTTGCTTCGTAGTCTCTTTTTCTATATATAATACTTTGACAATAAAGATTTTAAATCTTAATGCAGCCAGACCAATAATTGGTAAAAGGACGATGGGCATGTTTTTATAAGCAAATGATGTTGCCGTAATTTTGAAAACTTTGTCTGGTTTAAACAACAGCAGATAATATCTGAATTCTGTTAAGAGAGAAAGCTGACAGTACATTTATCCAAAACAGTTGTGATGGAATGTAACAGAACTCAACATCTAAAACTAAACATTTTTTTATGAAGGGAAACACATTACACAATTACATTTTTTCTGATTATTTAGGTACTCAACTCTGTAGTAACCTTTCTTGGCCTCCCCAAATAATGAAAAGTGAATTGATCTTATAGGGGCATAGTGGTGATGTGCTCTAATTAAGATTAGGTAATGTCCCTTTCTGCAGATTGATATTGCAGAGTAAAGTATTTTTTTTCCACAGTGCATAGTAAAGTATTAATATTGTGCTTTGTTTTTTAATAGAAATGATCACTGAAATCTCTCTAATACTGTGCTCTGGGATATAAAATTGACAGGTGGAGGCAATCTTGGATGGTACAAACATGTGAAAACCACTTTGGAAACTTTAGCGTTTGTCCACTTGCTTGAAGATTCAATTATTGTCTCAGATCAGGATATCGTATCTGTCAAAGATGCATTAGAAGTAAGGTATATGTGCAGACAGATGTTGAAGCTGCATGCTATTTAGTTCCCAATTACGACATCTTTATATGTCAAATGTAGATGAAACACATCATTCACTTCAGTTTGGAAGATGTCAACAACTTACTAGGTATGGTTCCTTCTGTTTAACAGAAACGAAATCTTTAATGCCTTCTCCTTTTAGATGCCGTAAATGTATTACATGACGGAACAAGTGGCTGGTACTAATTTTGTATACCAACGGTAGAAACGTTAGGGGAAGAAATGCATGTGTGCAAGAGAGTCTCACAAATTAAAGACATTCTTGATGTTTCAGATTTTCTTAGAAAAACATGGAATTTTACACAGAGGTTTCGAAACTCAATTAATGTATATATTATTTGTCTGTGATTTTTAATTACGTGATTTATATGTGTTTTTATTATAATCCCGTGGCATTTTAATGACATGTATTATTAAATTTATTTCAGAAAGATAATATGTTTTGCTTTTTTGGCTTTGTGACAAAATACACCTAAAATGATGAGTTTTAAAGTTGTGATAAAATTCAAAGGAAAATGTGTATCAAGTGACATATGACCCAGAATGAGATTTAGTAGATACAAGTAAGGGGGAGAGTGTTTCAATTAAAATCAGAGTGAGTGAATGATTGAGTTAGTGAGTGAGTAAGTGACTATATATCAGTGTTTAGCAAATGGCTAATGGGCTTGTGCATTCGTAACTACTAAACAAAATGGGTGGACATTAGTCAAAGGCACATTTGAGCGCAAGGTCTCTAAATGGGAAGTGTTCGACAGAGATACGTCTCTACCAGTTGAAAGAGAACAAATAAAGTCAGGTATTTCTAAGGGTGATTTGTTAAAAGATCCAGTTATCTGGAATGCACATTATGGTGATGGAGTCATGTCTTCCTGTGTGGCAGGTCAGTATAGACTCCTATGAATTACTTGGATTCTGGTTGATGAAGATAGCCAGTGGGGTGGAGAAAAGCATTGGCAATATCTGTTTTACGAAGGCCAACTGTAAGCATTGAAGAATACTAAGAGCAGTTACTCACTGTAAAGACTGGAGGGGGGTTTTCTGTACTCCTGCCCTCTCTATGGCAGGGTAGAAGCACAGAGCACCCCAACCAAGATTCTCTATAGGGTTGCAACGGACGAGCAATCATGGCTTAAGCTTGCAGGAGGTGATGCAGGCTGGTTCGTAAGTACAGTGTAGTCCCTCATCCCCCACAAAGGAATGTCCACACACTGTGTTAGTGATAACACAGTTCTTTATATAAATAAGGTCCAAGTTATATACACACACAATAACACACTTTGTGCTCAGACAATACTAAAATGATAAATATCTACAATATCTATGTGGTACCACCATTCACTCTTGACTCCTTTAAAATGCACCAAATTCTGACGGTTGCAATGGCATACAAGTCTAATAGCAATGAGAATAAACACCAGACATAGGAGAAAAAAAAGTTGGGTTAAACAATGGCATAATAATTGTCACTACCCAAGATACAGTTCTGTGTGAGGATCCCCCCACCTGGGCAACCTGTAAATAAAGTATATTGGCAAGCCCAGTCCATATATTGTTTAGCAGACTCTTCATGTGTTAATTCAATTAAGAAATGCAGGTTATCACTTCAGTAAACACAGTGCTGCAGAATAAAAGTACATTTTCTAGACCATAAAATCACAGTCGAGGGTCTTAGTCCTCAGAAGAAGAATGCCAAGGCTCTACTAAAATTGAAGAACCCTACAAATGTATGTGAATTATATAGCCTTTTAGGATTGACCAACTGTAGTCATAAATTCATTGAGGATCACGCTCAACACTTGGTCCATCCTTTGAAGGCAGGGGTCAAGTAGAAGTGGGAAGACTCAGACAGATGCTGTGAAACTACTGAAAAGAAGTTTATCCCAGGATCCATGCTTGGCTTATCCCATGAAAAAAAAAGGAATTCTTCCTGGAGTTTAACTGCGATCTTATATCACAGAAGCATGACCAGGTTAATAAAGTGACCACTGTGATAAAACATTATCACTGTGGAGATCCAATGTAATGAATGTGAGAAATCACTCCTGGCAACGGTATGGGGAGTGAAAAACTGCTGTCCACTAATCCATGGGGCACATATAATAGTTGAGACTTTCCACCAACTTCTGCAATACTTGCAGAGCGACCGGATATGAACTGGAAATGTCTCTGGCTATAGGATTACTTCCAGGATGTATTAAATGCAGGGTTAGCCTGTAGAAATCATATATGGTCAATACACAGTCAAATGGCACAAATATTAGCAGATCTAAACAAATATGTCCAAGAAAATTGCTTAGAAGTGAAAACCCCAATAATATTGAGCCCTATCTAGCTACTCTTCATAAGGTGTATGATGAGAACACCTGTCAGGGAATGCCCATACTTTATGTGGGTGGATGTTCCTACCATATTAAATAAAATGATGAAAAGTAGTTAGTAGCTGACGTTGGGAATGCCTGGGTAAATGACACCCTTGAACCCACATCCGGTTATACAATTGGTCCCCAATGTAGTCAGGTGACAGAACTGATTGACATCTATAAAGCTGTCCTCACTACCATAAATCCCCAACTGTAGGAACTAGTAATCATAACCACTTCAGACTATGAGACATGGATTTGTTGAACATTTAATATACTGGAAAACCAGAGGGCTGCTTTCTGCAAACAGCAAACCCTGGACACATGGGAAATGAATCCAAACAACAGCTAATTAAGTGACATCAATCAACCTGATCCAATTATGGAAGACAATAAAGGACCACTCAAAAGTTCAATGTCCCGATAAAAATGTAAATGATTTGGCTGATCACCTAATTAAAAGCAGATCATTCCAATGTGAATATATTGACATAGAACATCTCCTTAAATACAAATAACAGCAGTGACTAGATCACAAACTCAAGTGTAAAGTGCACTTTCTACATAGAGTAGAGATGCTCCAGAGCAATATTTAAGTACCTCAGAGAAACAAGATCTAATATTAATACAGTTTTATAAATATTCAGCCCCTATAGACGGCCGAAACACCTTCGTGTAGACGAACTTTTCAACCACAGTGTTATCAATGCTTTTTCATTGTTTTGAACCTAAATACATTCTGTATATTTGTTTCAATTGTTTATTTGTTTCTGACCCCTGTCGTTATGTATCGACAGTAGAAATCTGCACTCTGTTCACTGTATAAGTAATTTGACTTGATGTCTGTTGTCTTGTGTAAATCTGTATGACTTTACTCTGAAACCCATGATGTTCAGCAATATACCAAAAGCAATATACAAATAGATGCTGTTAATTATAAAAAACAGTATTTGAAATATCCAGGTGCAGTACTCGATTTTTATGTGTTAATGGTGATTGAACAGTAAGGGGGTATACCAGTTTCACCAACCCGTTCACTTGTATTTTTGTTTCTCATGAAGCCCTCCTGGGCAGAATAGGGTTTCTCCAGGAACCTGTGTTTATAAATCTTCACTAAGTGGGCCAAAGGTCTTCCTGCTCCAAGTCGTAAGGCGGAGACAGCAGCTAAATAATGGATGAAACACATCTTTTCTCATTTAGCATTCCTCAAAAGATAGAGCCTGACCAAGGTACACATTTTACCAGGGAGGGCAAGCCTAAAATGTTTGAAATTCCTTTAGTTGAGAGAAAATTGCATATCCCCAACTCCCTGGAATTCACGGGGGTGGAGTGATACAAAAGAACAGTGTGGGAATTTAAAATGGTTCATAGAGGATTTTGGACACAGCTTGGACTTATAATTACCCATAGTGTTGATGGCTTTGAGGTCTACTCCTACTTCTGTGACTAAGATGCCCCCTTTGAACTCATGACTGGTAGAAAAATGGTCTTCCTTCAAAATCTCTTATAGTGAACACAGGAACAGATGTTGATCAACACCTTCACCACTCATGAACATGTCGAAAATCAGCAGAGGCATTTCCAACATGCATTTGCTTATGTGCAGAGGAACCCAGAGAAATCTGCAGAATGTAGAAAAATCAACTATGACCGGCAGACATTCAAGAAGGAGTATGATGTAGGTGATCTAGTGTATCCCTATCAAAGCAAACAGTTCCTTGCCAGCATAATAAAGATCTTGTGAGATCAGTGATAAGATCTCTTTGGTTGTTTACAAAATATGCATTCCAAAGGGGAGCAGACAGAGGAATGTTGTATCCACATGAGCTAGCGGACAGCCTGTCACCCTCAGAATGCTCTTAATGGGATCGAGGAATCAGTTCCTCCTCCTGATCAGACAAATTCTGACCAATGAATGGAATCCATGTAAAGAGGTAAGTACACATTATTTGGTTGAAAGAATGCATGTTTGCAGAATGTTAAAGATAAAATATAATGTATGAATTATATGTGAAACCCTGCTGTATATTATTGTCTAAAGAATAGGGTAGGAAAGATTATTACAAATTCTGCATAGTAAAATGTTATTATGTTATTCTAAAATAGTCTTTATACCCTTCTCCTTTAGTAGCTAACAAGAAATGTTGTCCAGCTACCTGGACCAAAGATGGGAAAATTGGGAGAGACCTCAAGGAAAGGAGGTCAATTGCATACCCCAACAAAGGAAAAGGGGCAGGGTTCTGAGTATCCCTAACCGAACAAAGAAAGGTGGAATCCAAACCTTGATGTGACAAGCCAAGGTTACGTGAATAATCCTATTTGTGGGGCTGATGTGAACTGCATGTAGAACATTATATGAATATACTTTTTTGAGAAGAAATGATCGATGAAGCTTTGTCCCTATCCAGGAGACGAGAGTTCCAGGAAGGGGGTGGAGTCAAGAAATATGAATTTGATAACCATTTTCCTAAAGGAAACTGGGAACATGGAGAATGCTTTTGCATAGAGCGAGAGAGGCAATGTCACAAGAGTTTCTGTTGTGTAACAGATTTCTGCCTCTTACTTGCTACCATGAGACATTCTTCAACAAAATAAAAAGAGAATTCCAAAAACTACAACAATTTCTAGGAACTTTTAATACACTGGTTCCAGAGACTGGGCTGTCATGCCAAGGACCTACATAAAACTACCTGTTAAAATTGGAACTTTGTCACATGTGAAAAGATAATGCTACACATTTGGAGTGTGTTTACCCCCAACAGAACACTGGAGGCCCCAGAACATTTTCTTTGGAGCTTCAGATAAATTAACAGTTCCAGGATTTCACCACAGTGCCATATTCATGGGCCCCAAGAACAGAGAAGACATATGCACTTGTGAATTCGAAAATAATCTTTTATTTATTTAATTTAGAATGCCTAAACATGTTTAGAGATTAATATGTATAGAGCATGCATTATGGAAATTAGTGCTTGTGTGTCAATTAGTGAGATTCATGCAGAAAGGAAAAATTGTGTTTTGCTAATTGTTTATGTGCCTATAACATTGTGGTGATTTCCCTGGCATAAAGCTAAAGCCCTGGCATAAAGCTGGGGACCATCTTTATTTGGAATTGCTTTCATTCTTTTAACTACATTTGAGTTTACTTAAAAATTGCCTGTTCCTTTCCCAGAATTGTGGGGTGAGACTGCATGAATGGGGGTGTGAGATTAGTCATGTCACCCTAATGAGAGAGTATAATATAAATGTAAAACACAAATGTCTTAACAATATGTTTTGGCTTTGCTCTGCTATATGAGAAAGAAGCAGGCAACACATTTTTCGCCCCGGTGATGGTAGGTGAAACGTAGGACATAAACCTGGGACCTCAAACAGACAAACCCCACCCAGAAAGACAGCATTTATCCGGGCCGCAAAGAAAGTACCTCGCCCCACGCAGCACACAAGTGCGGGCAGGAGCTGGGAGGCCCTTCCTCTGTGGCAGGGATGAAGGAAGCTATGGAGAGCAGGTAAACGATTGATTGTGTGTTTGTGTGTATTTGCGGGTGAGGCGGGGGCGCAGTATTTGGGACAGTTGTGCGTGTATAATTATAATTGGTTATTTATAACGTGCTTAATACCCAGAGGTTTCTAAGCACAGATTCGGAGATTGAACCTGTGTTGCTCCATGTCGTCTGGCTTCCAAGGTGAGCGCATTGCTCCTGAGCTATCCTCCCGGTAATAATTGTGTGTTTGTGTGTATTTGCGGGTGAGGCGGGGGCACAGTATTTGGGACAGTTGTGCGTGTATAATTATAATTGGTTATTTATAACGTGCTTAATACCCACAGGTTTCTAAGCACAGATTCGGAGATTGAACCTGTGTTGCTCCATGTCGTCTGGCTTCCAAGGTGAGCGCATTGCCCCTGAGCTATCCTCCCGGTAATAAGTGTGTGTTTGTGTGTATTTGCGGGTGAGGCGGGGGCACAGTATTTGGGACAGTTGTGCGTGCATGTATGCATGTATGTGAGTCTGTGTTTGGGGGCAATGCTTGTCCATGGGCGTGTGTGCATGTGTTTGTATGATAGTGTGCATGTTTAGCGGGTGAGCGTGCAGTGTTTGTAGTGGGAGGGAGAGGGTTGGGGTGCAAAAGGGGATGGGGGTTAATCCCCTCCATTAAAGGAAAACTCGGGAGGCAGGTGGCATGGAGTGGTCAAAGTTTTGGGGCGATTCTGGAGGACACCCCACCCCAAAAAATGGCATTGGACATATGTTGAAGACTGCTCCAAATCAACAGTCTTTTTTCACATAGCATAGCACCTCTTGCAGACCTGCTGTTTATTTAACATATGTTGCTATGTGTGACAATGAACACTCATTGATGAGCAAACCTGCAAATAATTCTACATTTATGATTTCATTCCAAACAGCAAATTACATTTCTCCTGAAGATTGTTGTTCTCAGTTTATTTTTGTTCGCTTGTTAGCTTTGTTTTAGAAAATACACTGGCTTTAAAATGTTACACGTCAATGCTTCAGTGAGTCACACACTTTTATTGGTGGAGAAATATAAAGTGTGTTCATTTTATTATACGCCTTTTCACACCAAACTGATAAACTAAAAGCCATTGCGCAATATCCCATAGAGGGCACTGACGCATGTCATTCTAACTTCACAGCATGTAGGAAAACAATGACTCAGCGCAATTGCTCACACCTTTAATGCATCCTGACATTTCACTCAACGTCATGCCTTTTCTTGAGAATTTGTTTTGCCTGCGAACCTTGGCACAAGCAACCATTGGGCCTGAGTTACAAAGCGTTTTCCAAAGGGGTTGCGCCATTATACAACACATGTAATTCCAGCCCTTCTCTTTGAATTGTCTGCTGAGTCGCGGAAAGGAGCACATTCACTCCTTCTAGCCAAATGTAATAAAAGGTGTGCATGGGCTGCGCTTCCCATGATACTTGTGAAATTAAATGAGTAAGCCCTTTGTTGGCTAAGGCCTAACCGTATGGATGCAAAGAATAACCTAGGATCAGACATTGCTTGTACCTAGTAAAACACGGGATGTGAGATTTGGGTGATTTACACCAGATCTAATCTGAAAATCTGTTATATGAGTTGTCATTATTATCCAAATTCTCTAAATAATGAAAGACTGAGTTGGCTCTGCTGGGATTCGAGCATGTTATGTTATATTATTTAGCATTTATATTGCGCCTTATGTACCATTGGTATAATCTCAAGGCGCTGGTAGGTTGAACGCCCTCGGGAACCGAAGTTCAAGTCAGTAGAGAGAGTAGAGAAGTGTCAAAGGTGCGTGTGAGCACCGTATATGTGTGCAGTTGGTGTGGCATTCGTGCAATAGCTGCTTCTTAGCATTAGGTGTGTTGGTTGAGAGTTCAGGGGTATGTGTTCGTTCTGGCAGGTTTATCCAGACTGATTCTGGCTGCGTTAGGCCTGAGGAGAACGCCTGGCTGGAGGGTGTGTAACCAGCAGTGTTTAGTTAGAGTGATGTGGAGTATGAGGCGGATGTTGGTATGAGAACAGCTATACCGAATGGTGTCATAGTATCTCTGTGTTCTAGTTGAGTGGTGGTGTAAAGAAGAGAGTAAGCGTGGTGGTGAGATATGATGGGTTATATTCTCTTCCAAACGTTCTGTACACTCTAAACCATTTCATGAATGTCGCATAATTCTATGCGTTCCAATCTGTTCCATGGACTCCAGTCCGTTCCATGCACTCCAATCCGTTCCACTCACTCCAATCCGTTCCATGCACTCCAATCCGTGCCACGCACTTCGATCCGTTTCATGCACTCTGATCCGTTTCATGCACTCCAACCCGTTCCACCCTCTCGAATTAGTTCCATGCACTGTAATCTGTTCCATGTACTCCCATCCGGTCCGTGTATTCCAAGTTGATTTATGCGCTCCCTCCACATATTTCACCCATACCTTCCACATACTTCATCTGTTCCATCCACATACGTCACCCGTTCCATGCATATATGACACCTGTTCTCTCCACAAACAACACCCATTCCATCCACATACTTCCCTGTTCCATCACTCATGCATTCATCGCTCTACTCACTCGCCCGCTCTACGCACTTCATCTGCTCTATGCACTCACCCGCTCTACGCACTCACCCGCTCTACGCACTCACCCGATTTACGCACCCATCCGCTCTACGCACTCATCTGGTCTGGGCACTCCTCAGCTCTTACGCACTACTCCGCTCTTACGCACTAATCCGCTCTATACATTCCTCCGTTCTTACACACTTGCCCGCCCTACACATTCGTCCGCACTGCACGCTCGTCCGCTCTGCATGCTCGTCCGCTCTGCACACCCATCCGCTCCACGCACCCATCCGCTCTTACGCACCCATCCGCTCTTACGCACCCATCCGCACCCATCCGCTCTGTCGCACCCATCCGCACTTACGTACTCATCCGCTCTTACACACCCGTCTGCTTTTACACACTCGTCCGCTCTACACACTCGTCTGCTCTACACACTTGTCCGCTCTAAGCACCTTTCCACTCTAAGCACTCATCCGCTCTAGACACCCATTTGCTCAATGCATTCATACTCTCAACGCACTCATCCGCTCTACTCACACGTTCGCTCTATGCGCCCATCTGCTCGATGCACCCATCGGCTCTACGCACCATCCGCTTTACGCACTCATCCACTTCACGCACTCATCCTCTCCACGCATTCAGCCGTTCTAAGCACTCAACCGCTCCTCGCATTCATCCGCTCCACGCACTCATCCGCTCCACACACTCATCCTTTCCGCGCACTCATCTGCTATTTGCACTCATCTGCTCCACACAGTTCTTCCCTCTTATGCACTCATCCGCTCTATACACTCATCTGCTCTATACACTCATCTGCTCTATACACTCATCCACTCGACTCACTCATCCGCTCTACACATTCATCTGCTATATGCACTCCTGCAGGTGTACACATTCCTCCGCTCTTACGCACTCATCCGCTCTACACGTTCATCCACTCTGTACAGTCATCTGCTCTACACACTCGTCCGCTCTACGCAATCGTCCGCTCTATGCATACATCCACTCTTGGCACCCTTCCGCTCTATGCATTCGTCCGCTCTACACACTCATCCGCTTTATACACTCATCCGCTCTACACATTCAACTGCTCTATGCACTGCTGTAGGTCTACCACTCTTCCGCTCTTGTGCACTCATCTGCTCTACACGCTCATCCACTTTATACAGTCATCTGCTCTACACACTCGTCCGCTCTACGCAATCGTCCACTCTACGCAATCGTCTGCTCTATGAATTCATCCGCTGTAAGCACCCTTCCACTCTACACATTCGTCCACTCTACAGACCATCCATTCTACACACTCCTCCGCTCTACATACTCATCCGCTCTACACACTCAACTGATCTACACACTCATCCGATCTACACACTCCTCTGCTCAGCGCATTCATCCGCTCAGCGCACTCATCCGTTCCACGCGCTTCAACCATTCAACCGGTTTCGTCCGCTCTACTCACTTTGTTCATTCATCATGCATTATCGGTTCAGGCCATGTCACTTGCCATACGAACTGGATCCGTTCCGTGCCCCCTATCTGTTTCATGCACTACACCCGTCTCATGTACTTGAATCATCTATTCCGTACTTTCCATTTATGCCATGCACTCATACATTCCATGTCATCTGTCTGTGTACTCATCAGTCTCCTGTATTCATCTTTCCATCATCTTCTCTATATTCATTTCTTTCATTTTGTTCATTTGTCCATTGCAATCATTACATCCATTTCATTAATTTAAACCGCAATTACTGTTTTCGTACGATTTATTCTTTTTATCCCTTTCACTGTATTGATCTATTTTCCTCATTCTATTTTGTTTGTCCTTTTAGTTTACATTAGCGGTTATTAGTTGGCGATTTCTCGCTTGGATCTTGATGTTGTATTGTTATTTGTCTTATTGTTATTCAAGATCTAGTAGTTTGTTGGGTTGGTATCATTGCGATGCTGTTATTCAGTTTGAGTTAGTTTTAGTACAGGGTTGGTTTTAGGGGAAGAGCCAAGTTTTCAGTAATTTGCGGAAAGACATTAGATCTTCAGTTAGGCGGATGTGAGGTGGGAGTGCGTTCCACAGCGTGGGGGCCCAAGGCTGAGAATGATGATCCGCCTAACCTGACTGAGTTTGTTTTAGGTATGACTAGGAGGCCGGCTGAGCTAGATCTTAGAGTATGTGGAGTGTGATAGGGTTTTAACTTGTCTTGAAGATATTGAGGTCCGGTTTTATGCAGTGCTCGGTGAGAAATGCATAAGGTTTTGAAGGTCACCCTTCGGGCCACCGGAAGCCAGTGCAGAGTTTTGAGGGCTGGAGAGATGTGGTCTCTCAGGCCGAGCGCTAGTAGCAGTTTGGCTGCAGCATTTTGTGCTCTTTGTAGTTTATTCAGTTGGTAGGCGTGGATTCCGAGGTAGAGTGGGTTAGCGTAGTCCAGTCTTGATATAACAATTGATTGGACCGCGGAGAGTCTGTTGGGAAAGGAGAGATATGGAAAGATGCGCCTAAGAGTTTTAAGGTGGTAGTGGCAGGACTTTGAGACGTTGTTGACTTGGCGTGAGAGTGTTAGGTCAGAGTCAAGGGTTGCATTCAGATTGCTAAAGTGTGCACTTTAAACCCGTGGCAATATATCGCTGGCAAACGGAGTGCAGACCAAGTTTGAAATATTAAAAATCTGTCCACTTGATATGCTTCACGCCAGATCAAATCTGCTGAGGATCGCTATACTGGATAATAACAGCCTGTTCAAAAGGGATTTGGCAGAAGACACTGTGGAGTAAGAGATGAGAACAGATTAGGGGCAGATTGTCAAAAACATTTGCATACAATGAGCGATAGTGCAAATATGTGCCTTTGTCATCGTGCATCTCATTGGCCACATGTGTCCACAAAATGCAAAAAGTAGTGCAAATAATGGGCCAAATAATCGGGCATCTCTCGTGATGTGCATATTACAAGTGCAACTGTGAGATGCATCAAAGCTTAGCACAACTACATTGAAAAACAAAGGCAAACCAGGAAGCAGCCTCCAAGCAGGATCAAGCCCCAGAGCTGCATCCAGAAGCATATTAACCTAGAGGGTGGCACCCAAGTAAGGGCAAGAGATGCATCAAAGCTTAGCACAACTACACTGAAAAACACAGGCAAACCAGGAAGCAGCCTCCAAGCAGGATCAAGCCCCAGAGCTGCATCCAGAAGCATCCTAACCTAGAGATTGGCACCCAAGTAAGGGCAAGAAGGTGACAAAGGGTGGCCTGCCAGAAAATGTACCCTGAGGAACTGTATGCCAGTCTAAATTACATAGGAGACCATGACGAGAACATTTGTAACGTGATTGGGCAAGGGGCCAGCATTGCTGTTATAAATTCTCTCTTGGAAGCATTGACAACAAGCATAATGGCATTTTGTGTTGCTACAACCACCACCAAAGAGATTACATCCATTGGGGTGACATGATGATGACTTAGGACAAACTGGCAGCCCTCTACAGACATAGCAGCGCCACTCAGGGAAGCTCACCAGCCAACAACAGTCTCACACCAGTGGAGGAGGCATTAGCGGGCATGCTGCACACCCTTATGATACAGGACATTGGTGTCCCTAACACTGCCACACACGCTTCAGGTGAGACATTCAACATCTCAGAGATTTGTCAGTGTGCATTTGCCTGTGCTTTGGACGGAAATGTGCAGAGGAGTTGGGAGCTAAACAGCACAACCAATGTATGTGGCACACATAGCATGTGCTGTTATAAGAAAATCACAAGTGGGTCCCTGTGCCACACCTGCATCTGTAACCACCAGCTCTCATGCTGTACATGCAATATAATGGCCTGACACCTGTCATGATATGTAGTTATTTGCATCCATTAAAGTCAAGTATATTCTAAAATACCTGTAATGTCACGTGGACATCAAAATCAATCGGGCAATACAAAGCAGTGTATGGGGGCCGGACCTGTGACTATTGCACTTGAATTAACAATGTTGCTATCTTGTCTCGCTCTGTGCTACCCTTAGGATTGGCCTCTAGGCCCTTTCATGCCGTACTTGAAATGAGGGACACGGGGCCTGGAATAATGTGTGCCTATCTCCTTTTATTATTTCACATTCTGCCGTGAACATGGCAAATCCCCTTTGTGCAAGCACGAGCCTGCGCACATCTCATTGGTTCCTCCCAGCATGACATCCTCATCACACCTGGAAAAACTGTATGTGTGCGGGACACAACATCTCCCCCTATCGGCAAACAGAAAAGCCCTTTACTCACAGGTGGCTTCACATCTCTTCGATAAGTCGTATGGGCCTTGTGATGCACCACTTGGGCATCACCGACACCTCCACAGGCTACCCCATCTCTGGCGAGACCACATTCTCCTTCCTTTGACCCCACTTGAGCACCTTCCATGGCATTCTCCTCTCACTCTTTCTCCCCCCTCAGTAAAAGTTGGAATTGTGACACGTTTCATGTGATCACTTGCCCCGGGGACTGGGCAGTCACCATAGACCCTTTGATCTGCGTGATGACGCAGGGATCAGAATCAAATCTGCACTCTGACTTCCCTTCTTGCTACCGACACACGATAACCTTGTCTCCCATTCGCAGTGTCGACCACTTTGCTCCCCTCTTTGCATCAGCATAGTTTTTCATCTCCTGTTTCTTTGTTGCATCCTCATTTTGGAGGGGCTTCAGGTCTGTTTCTCAGAAGTCCCCGGTGTGGGGCAATCTTGTCTTCACTTTCCTCTGAAACACCAGTTCCAATGGTCACTTTCTCGTTGTTCCATGTCATGCTAAACACTGCTGGTACAGCGACCTCTGACTCAATGCATTCTGTTGCAGCACCTTTTTCAAACTTCCCATAAACTTTTCTATTATTCCGTTGGCTTGTGGCAACAGGGGTGTAATGATTCTATGATGTATGCCCATGTGGCTCATGAATCGGGCAAACTTCCCACTGCTGAATGGAGGCCTGTTGTCTGACTTGAGAGTCTCAGGAATGCCCCATGCTAAGAATATGATGTCCAACTCAGGGATGACAGTGCTGGTTGCTGTCAATGAGATCTTCTGTACCAACGGGAATCGAGAGAATTCGACCATGACTACCATCCAGTATTTCCCTTCACCAAAAGTCCCAAAGAAGTTGATTGTGACATGGGTCCATGGCGCCTCAGGCAGCTCAGACATCCTGAGTGGCTCTGGATTACTGTTCTTCGACGTGCACTGGCACAGATGGCATCCTTTCACGGTATCTTGCACTATGGAGTCAATCCCTGGGAACCACACTGTGTCGCCTATCTGGTGCTTGGTGGCCACAATGACCTTCGTGTACCAGGTTGACTACTTAATTTTGGAGGTCTGTGGGTATAACAATCTGCCTACCACACATCACAAGACCCTCCGCAGTGACTGACAACTCATCTTTCACTTTCCTGAAAGCCAGCATTTCTTGTCGCACAACTTCTTGGTCTCTTTGTGTGTGTTCTAATTTGATGTCTCCCCATCTGTGCAACATAATGAGTTCTTTCACTTTCTGTAACATCTGATTGCTCATGGTTTGATCTCTTACCTTGCTTGTCCTGAATAGCTTCAGTGGTCCCTGCTGAGTGAGGAAGTTTATGTATTCCTCCGCCATGGACGAATCACAATCGTGTTTCACAAGAGGGTACCTTGACATGAAATCTGCCAGATTGTATTCCTTGCCCGGCTTGTGCATGATGGTGAAATTGAAATCTTGCAGTCTTAGTCCCCACCTTTCAATCCTCTGAGGCATTTTGCCCTGCATGTTTCCATAGATTGTGACCAATGCCTGATGGTCGGTCACCACTGTGAATGGTTTTCCCAGGAGGAATATCTGGAAGTGCTCACATGCCCAGACGACTGCCAGCCCCTCCTTTTCCAGCTGTCAATATTTCTTTTCTGCGTCCGTCTGACTCTTGGATGCCTCAGCAACGATGTCCCTTGGAATGTCTCTGCCAGGTCTATTCTGTGATAGGATGGCTCCCAAGCTGACCGGGCTTGCATCCACCGTCAGCTCAGTGCACTTTGCTGGGTTGACGTAGTCCATGCACTCAGCTGATCCAATGTCTCTCTTGATCTGGCTGAATGCCCTCTCGCAGGCTTGGTCCCACTGAAAATTGTTCCCTTGCTTGGTGAGTTCTCTCAGCGGTGCACTAGTTGTGGTGAAGTCTATCAAATTCCTGCTGCAGTAGCTCTCCATCCCCAGAAATTATCTTATGCCACTCACATCTTGCGGGGGTGAAATGTTTTTGATCACTGCAACTTTCCCCCGGTCAGGGCTCATTCCTTCTTGCGAGAACAAGTGTCCTGAGAATTTGAGGTTCCTTTTGTGAAATGCACACTTCTCAGCATTCATGGTCAGCCCCGCCTGGAAGAGAGCTAGGCATACCTGGTGTAGTGCCTCGTCATGTTGTTCAAGGTTTGCTCCGAAAACCAAAATGTCGTCGCTATAGTTGAAACAGTTCTTTATATGCCGAATGACCTTTCGGATGCTCTTTTGGAAAATCTCAGCAGCTGACGATATCCCGCAGCTCAACCTCTTATACCTGAACAGGCCTTCGTGCGTTGCAAAAATGGTTATGTACCGCAACTGCTCATCTAGCTGGATCTGATGATACCCATTGTAGAGGTCAAGTTTCGTGAATATCTTGGCTACGTTTAGCATGCCAATCATGTCATCCAGATGCATGCCAGGGTGCCTTTCTCATTGAATTGCCTTGTTAGCCTGGTGCATGTCCACACAGAGCCTGATCTTTTCAAAAGACCCTTACTTGGGTACTGCCACCACATGTGAGACCATGGGATGGGGACCCAAGCTTGTTCTATGATGTCTTCCCTCAGCAGACTCTGGATCTCTTTCTCTACTTGCTGCTGCAGGTGGATGGGTATCCACCATTGGTGTTGCGTCACTGGAGGTATTGACTTGTCTATGTGACTGGGTCCCCTTTCAAGCACCCGAGTCCTTTGAATAACTCTGGGAATTGTCGCACCACAGATACTTTGTGCTGCATGGAGTATGTCACAGCTGCAATCTTCATTTTAAGGGCCGTGGGTCAAACTAACATATTACTTCCTGGCCCTTCCCCTTGAAGAACGTGCAGCTCTGCCATGGCTCTTCTCCCTTTGTAGTTCAGGAGCATTGAGAACTTCCCATGATTCCAAACTAGTCCTCGGTCCACTGGAATATCTTCAGTTCAGAGGGTTCTAACTCTGGTGGGTTTGCCATCTTGCGGAATTCAGAAATGCACATGATATTTTCATGGCTGCAGCGTCAATAACAAACTTGGCGGGGTGCTGACCCACTTGGATGTTGCTATCTCCATACGGAGCAGTTACTACATCACTCATTATGTATGCATATTCATGTGTGTTTCTCTCTCATTCTGGTGGAGGTGATACTGACCTTCCAGTAATTTGCCGAATGTGACTGACCAGGTCTCTTTCTCGCATTGGTGTCTCTTTTAGGCCCTGGGGTGCATAAGTGATAGTCCTATCTTTCCATGCCGTGACCACTTCTGTGCGTCCTGTTAGGCGGCGCGTTGCAAAACTTCGCCATGTGGTTTTCACGCCCACAATTGTTGCACCTCTGTCCAAACGCAGGGCACTGCGTTCCATCTTCATTGGCAAAAGGCAGACCACACCTGTAACACTTTCCAGTGATGCCATACCTTCTTGTCGGGGCATGACCACTGCCACCACTTCTCCCACCTTGACTGACGTAGTATGCTTGCTCTTTCACCTGTCCTTTTTCCAGTCTCTATCTGCGTGGCTTGCGAGTCTGCTCTTGCTTCTGTCTGTGCCATCTGGAGAATGGTGGCCAGAGAGAGTGGTTCCCACAGTAGTTTCTTTCTGAAGGGAGACGACAAACACCCTCCGATGATCCTTAGTCGAATTGCCTCCTCATTTGAAAATTTGTGGAAGTCACAGTGAGCCACTAACTTGCGCAGCAGGGTCGCGAGGGCATCCATGGACTCACCAGTCATTTGACAGGCCATGTTGAAAGTGTGACTCTCGTGGTCTACGTTACGCTGGGGGGTATGTACACAACGTCTCTTTAAGTCATTCTTACGTCTTGACCTGTGGGCCTTTTCATCATACGCAGCTATGTAGTTTTCATACCTCCGTAGCGATCTCCCCCATCTTTGTCCTAGGGTTTGTTGATCGCACATGCCATGCTGGAAATGAGGGACACAGTGCCTGGAATAAGGTGTGCTGATTTCCTTTTATCATTTCACATTCTGCCGCGAACGCGGCAAATCACTGCATGCGCACATCTCATTGGTTCCTCCCGGCATGACCAGGCTCCTCGCCACACCAGGTTAACTGTATGCGTGCAGGACACAACAGTTGCTTGTTCACCAATTAAGGGCATTCCAGTACCTCACGATTGTTGGTGTACATTTTGGCCCAGAACTGGAGTGACGTGTACCTGCTAGCAATATAGGCATCAAGTGAAGGACTCCAAAAACAAAAATAATGTCCCTTCTCAACACAGATGTTGCAAGACAGGTTAGCCCATGTAAAGGGGATGCCCCAGTCATGCTACACCTGGATGAGGCTGATGAGACACAGGAGTTGGAAATCAGAACTCTGGAATTCCAGTCTGAGTCATGTGCTCAAGCCTCAAGTAGTACAGGAGAACCACCCCAGGCACAGGAGGACCACAGCACAACCACACCACCCACACGGCCCAGCACTCTGCCACAGCCAGGTTCCACACTGTGCGCTGCAGGTAGGATGGCCTGTATAAACAGGCCCTGCACAACCCCTTTCACCAACTGGGAGAAGGAGATGCTTCAAAGGAAGCTCATGGTGTTCACCCAGCTAACCTCTGTAAGGAGCACTCTGTAGAGGGCCTTTTTCATGTCAAAGGACATTTCAGGGTGCAGACAGACCTTGCTTCAAGAATCGTAGGCAAACTGTCAGGAGTTCATGCAACCCGGGAGGAGTTATGTGAATCAAGAAATGGACTTCAACACAGAGCACCGAGCCAGGTAGATCTTAGGTTACGACAACCTGCAGAGAGAATGGCCAATAGAATACGTTATGCTGTAAAGAGAGACGATGTTGTTGTGGTCACAGACTCTGCTGAGAGCATAACTCCCAGTGTTTAATTGGGGAACAAACATCCACCAGTCAATGCCGCACGTCTGCAGCACCATCTGTGCAGCCTTCAATAAGCAATGACCAAGGCATGAACGTAACGGGGAAGACCCATATCTTTTTTTTTTGCATCTGGGTTGGGCACCTTATTCATTATGCAGTTACACTTTCCTGGGGGAAATGGTTTACCCATATCAAGTAACCGGTGGTGTCATGCCAAATCACTCCAGGTTTGAAGTTGTGTGATGTATAGCTTGGTTTATTAGTACCATAGGATTTCAAGTTGTTCCCCTCTGAGTGATAACTTGCTCCCCACTGGGAAAGTATCTTTTTTGATGTTGTCTTCATATTGCACGCACCATTCAATTTGCAAGTGTCCAACATGTCAACTGGGGCTCAGCCGGCTCAGCCGGCCCTTGACATGCCCTTGACATGCTGTATAGATGGCACACCTCTGATGACCCTTGCCTGTCAGATACAGTCACTGGTCAGTCACCTGCTCACTTATTCCTCATACATGCACTGGAATCACAGACAGTGGACCTCTTCAGAAGAAATGTCTGCTCAGATGGAACATATTACAACCAGGTCATGCATTAATCTCTTTAATACCTCCCTTTGCTCATGAACTGCATCACCTTTTACGGATGATCATTGGTGCAATTAAGAATAGATCCCGATTCATAGCCAGTACTGAGAGTGATGTTTTGTAATTTTGAAAATGCAACTTTTATGTTGTGTAGGCACAAGGGGTCATAAAGTAGCAGTTCCCCTGAGTAGTCCAGGCATGCGAAGCATTATTTGGATATGCCAATTATGCTATGCTTTATGGGATTCTGGTTGCACATGTGTACTGCATTCTAATGCTGCTGTTGTGTAGTCACTGGGTTCCTGTAAGGGGCGGCAAGATTTCTTCGATGAGGATATCCCTGTTACCTGTGGATGAGAGATTCATCATGTAATGACTCATTCCATGTGTACTGGCAGATGTGTGCACAGTGTAATGTGTAAAGACTTACCTGGGAGTGGGCAACGGCATTGGCTGTTCCCGCTGTGAGAAAGGAGGAGAAGGCTCTACCTGATGCTCTATGCCCAACTCCTTCAGCTGCAGCTCAAAACCACACAACAGCAGAGTGGAGTGGAGCGGGCAGCGGAGTGGGCTGCTCCCTCTTTGACGAAGGAGGAGTGTCTATCTGACACTCTACAGCCATCACCCTCAGCTGCAGCTCAAAACCCCACATCAGCAGAGTGGAGCAGGCAGCGGCGTGGGCTGTTCTTGCTCTGAGGAAAGAGGAGGAGTGTCTAACCGACTCTCTATGCCCAACACCCTCAGCTGCAGCTCAAAACCCCATAGCAGTGGAGCGCAAAGTGGCGTGGGCTGTTCCCACTACGTGGAAGGAGGAGGAGAGTCTACCCGACGCTCTACGCCTAATGCTCTCAGCTGCAGCTCCAAACCCCACAGCAGCAGAGCGGAGCAGGCATTGGTGTGGGCTGTTCCCATTCTGAGGAAAGAGGAGGACCATCTAACTGATGCTGTATGCCCAACACCCTCAGCTGCAGCTCAGAACCCCACAGCAGTGGAGCGGGCAGCGGCACAGGCTGTTCCCACTGAGCGGGAGGAGGAGGAGGGTCTACCCAACACTCTATTCCTAATGCCCTCAACTGCAGGTCAAAACCCCACAGTAGCGGAGTGGTCAGCAGTGCCGGCTCTTCCTGCTGTGAGGAAGGAGGAGGGTCTACCCGATGCTATATGTCCAACGCTATCAGCTGCAGATTAACACCCCACAGAAGCTGAGCGGGCAGTGGCACAAGCTGTTCCTGCTGTGCCCTGCTGCTTTCTTGCTTCCTTTTCACTTTTTGCCCTAACCGAGGATACCTGCACATCATGTGCATGGACATGCGTTTGCCATCAAGGCCGGATATTAACGCTTTTCTGAGCAATCAACAGTTGCCCGGATTTCAGCCTAAAGAAGCCTATTGAGCTGCCCATCCCTACGGAGCAGGTAGACGGCCTCCGCCTTACAGAACAGGGTCCCAGCTGTTTCTTCCTATTTGGAAGTGACAATTTCGAATTGTGAGGTTTGCAGGGGCAGGATACAAGGCCTCTGCACCAGGAGCTGGTAAGCCTGTAAACCAGTAAGCCTCTAAACTGAATGTATTGACTAATTGTAAGCTGGGGTGTATCCAGCCATATGATAACACTGTTTTGCAACTAGACTATAGCACAAACCTGAGGAGAAAAGAAAATGACCTGCCCTACTAGTACTGGTCAGCATTATAACAGCTGGTAACACATCCTGCAGAAGATTGGGAAGCGAGCATGGCTACAGCAGTGTTGGGTGGCACCTCAAAAGGATCAAAAGAGAGTGGGGGTCGGGGGTGAGACAGAGTTTGATTGACCCCCAATCTTTCATAGCCTGCCATGCCCCCACCCCTGCTTTTTGCTACATGCCCTAATCCTGATTAGTTTGCATGCTTAGTATATACCTGATGGCCATATAACTAGTGGCTATAATTTCTGATTCATCAAAGTAGTGTTGCACATTAAGTGATTTTCATGACTAAGGATACCACACAGGGATTGACTTAATTGTTGGTAATAGACTGCGGCAAGGAGTCCTGTTAATAGCATTAAAATGGCAAAATGGAAAGCCAACACCAGGCTAAAGGAAGCCCGGAATAGAAGGGCTAAAAACAGTTCTGTGCCTACACAAAACAAGCATCTTCAGTCTCTCCTCGATTCATATCTCCAAGAGATTTCTGGGAAATTAGAAGAAAAGATGTCAGCCATGGAGAAAGAATTTATGGCTATGAAGCAATATTTAGTTACTCTGTTACTTCCAATAGTACCTGGACTCTCAGAACCCCTATCTGTCTCTGAACAGCTGGAAAGTGATGTTCCCAGTTGCCTTATGATCAGAGGGAGACGATATCTGCATCACATCAAGGGGTTTGTCGCCTTCACAGAATGTGGCTCGCAACATTATGACCCTGGGGACAAGTTTATACAAGGAAACAACGTTGGGAAGAGCTCAAAATGTGAAGGGGTAGAGTCAGTGGATGAAAGGCAAACCGGCTAGTGTTTAGTGCACCTGTGGAAAGAACCAGAGCGGGGCAATATCTCAGCATGTGGCTGAGAATTGCAGCAGGGTGGGGGGCACTGCTTCAGAGCACCAACAGAGTGAAAGCATAGAGCTCATAAAATATCTACTAGAGCTTTATTCTGAGTCTAGCGGTACATTTGTGAAGGAATAAGTCATGACCAGATTAACCCAGCATGCTCCCGTTGATGTCCCCCATAATGCCATTTTGGATCTCATTGTGAATCCCGTCTCTTATATGTATGGGCTTTGCAATAGGAACTCGCAGAGTTAAGCTGGGCATGACTTCCAATATCCGCTGAATTTCAAGGGTTTTGTTGCGTTAAATCTGCACAATTTACCTGCATCTTAACTAAGATTTTTTTCAGTGAATTTCAAGGGTTTGTTATACCAAATTTTTTTCATGGGCCACATGTCTTTCGTGCCCACTAATCGGAGTATTTGGTTCTGGCCAGTGAGCATGGCCTTTGTGCTCACTGGCCAGGGCCATATTGCACCCCTGGAGATGTTGCTCCAATAGGTTACCACAAATCTCACTGTAAAATTCCACTTTTTCTTGTATTAATCTCTGTTTTTTAACTCTCTCTTTGAAAAACACGGTTATTTCAGCGATGAACTACAAATAACCCTGAATATTTTGAAAATATTAGTGGTTATTTTACATGTGACGCACTTTCAAAAATAACCTCTAATATGAAAAAAATAACCTCAGATATGGAAATAACCTTGAATATGCTAAAACGTTCAAGATCTGAACTTGGTGCCCAGATCCCCCTTGCTCCCCAATTTCACATGGTGTCTGCTTTTCCCCTTCTTCACCTCTAGCCTGATGGCATTTCATCCTTTTTCTTCCTCCAAATGGCTTTTTTAAAACCTTACTTTTCGTATAACCTCAGATATAGCCCCGAAATTTTCATTTCTAAGCCATATGTAAAAAAGATCAGGTGACATATGGGAGCTGATAAATTGAAATGACACTCCACAGACTGCCATACAAATGAATGGGGTTCTCGGAAAAATGTGAACAGATCGTTTCAGTGCCCTTTTTGAAGATCAGGACTTGTTGAATTGCAATGACAACAATGGCGGTACGGGAAATTGGTCCATCCGATATGACAAGGAGACATTAGGGAGTGAGTCATGAGAGCGAGTGGCTTGTGAGCCCCGGGTCCAAACAGATTGACCAACGCAATGTTAAAGAAAGACCTGGGGGTATGGACTTCTCTCCTATGGATCCAAGTCGTGAAGAACAGAAAAATACTGCCTTCTTCGAATAAAGCCATAGTTATACCAATATTCAAGCAGGGCAATAAGGAGGACCCTAAAAGCTACTGCCCTACTGCCCTTCTAGGTGTAGCAGAAACAATCTTCGCCTCTTTGGTACTTAGGTGCCTGATGGAGTGGATTGGGACCCTGAATAGGAATGACATCTTCCAGACCAGGTTTGCCAAGGGACTAGGGACAAGTATACACATCTTGTTCCTGCATATACTGAAGGGCAGAACTCTGGAAAATGATATTTTGAATCGTGGAATTGGCATTTGATAATGTCAAACGGTGTCTACTGTGGGCAAATATGGACAGGTGGAATTGCCCAAAGGACTTACTAGAGGCAATAAAAGACCCATATTCTCCAACTTCCATGAAAGAGGGATTCAACTCTTCAGGTGCTCTGTTGGGTCGGATATTTACATTTAAGGGTCTAAAACAGGGCTGCTCACTAGTGCCTGCACTGTTTAATCTCTTTATCTCAGATGTGGGAGATATTCTGAAACAGGCAAGAAGCCTCCCTCCAAGAATAGAAGGGAGGCTGATAAGCTGTATGCGGAAGATCTGGTTCTTTTTGACCAAACAGCAATTGGACAACAGCGGCAGATGAATGAATTGGAAGAGTATGTCCAAAACAATGGCTTGGCGATTAACATTTAAAAATCTAAAGCACTTATCCTTCTGTCCAGCCTGGCAGGCTGGAAGGGGCATTTTGTATGGCGTTTGAGGATTGAGCCTTTAGAGCAGGTCAAACATTTAAATATCTGGGAATATGTGTTAACGCCGCCCGTGAACTCTCACCCTTCATTACTAAACTCATAAACGCTTCTTTCACATCAGGTACCATACCCAGCAACTTGAAACAATCCTGGGTCCTCCCCCTCCTCAAAAAGCAAACCTTGGACCCCTCCATCCCAACCAACTACCGCCCCATAACCACTGTGCTGTTCCTACTGAAAATCCTAGACAAAGTAGCTTACCTACAAATTCAGCACCTCCTGGAACTGAACCATCTCCTGGGAGCTCGACAGTCCGGCTTCAGACCACAGCATGGGACTGAGACTGCACTCCTAGACCTTAAGGCCCAAATAGACACACTAAGAGATAAAGGTACGACCTCACTCCTACTACTCCTCGACCTCTCTGCCGCACTCAACCTGGTAGACCATGCAATACTTTTCAATCACCTGGTCACGGCAGCCTGCTTCTCCCATGAAGCGGTTGCATGGATCCAGTCCTTCTTAGATAACAGGACAATGCGAGTCTTCTCTCCTCTAGCAGCTGCAGACCCTGCACCTATTTCATGTGGCCGACCCCAAGGATCATGTGTATCCCCTACCCTTTACAATATTTTCACAAAGCCCCTTTTCGATGATCTACACGATCTAGGTATCACCTACACTAACTATGCGGATGATACACTGATCCTCATCCCGTTGACGGGAGATTATGACAAGGATTTGGCCTTTGTGAACAGAATCTACCTCATCATCCAGGCATGGATGGCCTCCCACGGTCTATGCCTGAATGATGACAAAACTGAACTCCTTATTCAAGGCACCTCCTCTAACATCAAAAAACTATGTCTCAACAATGATTCCTTCATAATTGACAACAAAACCATCACGGTGGCCAAAGTAGTTAAAACCCTCGGCTTCTATACATACTCCACGCTCACCTTTGGTAAACAAGTGAGTGCCATGGCCTCAGCCACTTCCTACACCTGCAAGTTAATCAGAGCAGCCAAGCCCTTCTTCTCTCCTGATAACTGTGTTACACTAGCAAGAGCACTAATCCTGTCGTAACTTGATTACTGCAACGCCCTCTACGTAGGTAGCAACAAATACATCACCACCAAAATACAGACTCTTCAAAATAATGCCCTTAGAGCCACCCTAAACTTCCCCAAATACGCCCATATATCCGACCTCAGGAGATCTACTAACTGGCTTTCCACTAAAGACAAAATCCTCCTCAAAACAGCATCCCTTACACACAAATGCCTTAACCAAGCAGCCCTGCAATACCTTATAGACAGATTCACCAGACAAACAGCCTCTCGCCCTTCAAGAAAAGCCAACTCCAACCTGTTACTAGTACCCAGATTCAAACACACTAAATCTGGTGGGAGCAGCTTTGCTGTTAAAGCAGCACAATATTGGAACTCCCTTCCCCCTGCTCTAAGGGAAGATCTACCCTACCGACAATTCAGATCCAATCTGATTCAACTGCTAAAAGAACATGATGTCTAACTTCACCCCAATGTCATCTGGGATCTCATGTATATTTTGTATATTTGACCTGCTTTATTTATATGTTACACCTGTATTCTTGTAAACTTACTGTATATATTTCTGTGATTCCTTGTGTACAGCATTGTAACCGTAGCTGTGCCACTATGTCCAATCTACAACCTGTAACCTAAGCTGAACAACCCTCTTGATGCCTTCGCGCCCGAATACCCTTGGGTCTGGTGCGCTATATAAATAATAAAACAAACAAGCAAACAAACAAACAAACAAACATGAGCCTGGCCGATGCCCATAGTTAGAAAGCACTGAAAGCTAATAATCTGGCCAGTCAGGCTGGAGTACTCAACAGGAAATTTAGGCATTTCTCAATACTGCCCCTAATGCAGTTTTATAATTTAAAAGTGGTGGCTGTCCTGACATATGGTTCTGAATCTCTGTTGTTTCTGCTATATGCACTATGTTCTATCTTATAGGGAATTTTTGGGAACTGTGCGCTCCGAGTGTCGAGATCGACACCAATCCAGGTTATTTGTTCTAAACTAAGCCTACTGTCTCTAAAAGCAATGGTAACTTGGAGAACACTGGCGCTCTACAGGAAGTGCATACTGGATAATGCGGCTCAGTTGTTTGCGATTTTGAAAATTGCTCTTGATCGTGCTAATGATACGTTCTTAGTGGAGTAGAGATTGACAAGCAAGACGAAACAAAAAGGTAAAAACATTTCCATCACTTTAAACATGAAGTAAGGTCATATGGCTCAGTTCCAAGATACCTATGCAAATGTCCGAACAGTTATTACATAACCTAGTTTTTCAGATTATGAATGAATTTGTATTTAACAAAAGAAGTATTAGCTAGCAGATCTGCAACTGGACCTAGGGATGTCAAGTGCAGACAATGCCATGATGGGAAAGTGGAATAAACATTGCAACATATTTTACTCTTTTGTACAGGATTGCGTACCTGAGAACTAAGCACTTTGGAACTTTTCTGGAAAAATTAAGCATTTTAACCAAAGAAGAATGATGAATCATTTCAATAAGTGGGGGATCTACCGCATTGATCCTGGCGATAGTCAAATTTTTAGATTGCATATTTTTGAAGGAAATCTGCCCTTTATAAATTATTGATTTAGAATATTGTGGTATTTACATTGTTTTAAAAAGTAATTGTAATACTTTTTTAATGTATGATGTTAGTGATCAGATAAAAGGGTTGTTATAAACCAAATTCAGCAATGAACTACAAATAACCCTGAATATTTCGAAAATATTAATGGTTATTTTACATGTAATGCACTTTCAACAATAACCTCGAATACAAAAAAAAAAAACTTGAATATGGAAATAACCTTGAATATGCGAAAATGTTCGAGCTCTGAACTTGGTCCCCCCCCTAAACTCCCCAGTTTCACATGGTGTCGTCTTTTCCCCTCCCCACCTCTAGCATGATGTCATTTCATCATTTTTCCTCCTGCAAATGGCATTTTTTCAACTTTTCGTTATCGGATTACCTCAGATATAATCCCAAATATTGGCGAATATCTCTCACATCAGAAAAAATAAGATGAAAGCTTTTTCATTTCTACAAAGCCTCTCTGCTGTAAAGCACCATGGGAGAGATCTCTATAATTCTGTGAGAAGGGGGCACCCCATTCTCCATCAAATATTTTAAAATGTACTGGATGCAATAACACTAATCCCCCAACTCGAGCCAATGCTTCATGCCCAAGTTGTTTCATACCTGGTCCAATTCCGTCCAGCGGTTTTTTTGTGCGGTCTGGAAAATATTGGCCTTTTTTGCGTATGGGAAAATTAATGGGGACTAGGCTGAAAGTGTGTTTTAGAAAATCTCTTCATGTATGGGGAAGCACAAACATGTACATTTATATATAATTGCTCTAGTAATATCACATTTTTGTATGTAATGTGTTTAAAACGTGTACAATAAATATATTTTGAAATGTTTAATGCAATGACATCATATTATTTGGAAAAAAGATTGTGTATACATATTTGACTGCAAGAAATACACCACGTGAGGAAAGGATCAATAAAAAACATCTGTAGATCGATTTAGGAGAAAAGTGAGGCCATTGGGGACCAACAGTTTGTCATGTCCTGCACACAAAGATGACACTGCATATAATGCATCCCATATGCAGAATGAGCTCTTTTTGGTCTCTTTCATGTACACAGCTGAATACCACATGTAAACACAAGATGCAAAGCTTTTCTACAGCAACCCAACTCCCAGTGTTGGTGAATTGTGGGTCCAGGATGGTGCTTGTCTCCACCAAGTCTCGGTATGTGTGCACATGCAGGCAGGGGCGTGGCCACAAGAGCGGCGGATTAGCCATAAACCATTTCCGCTCAACTAATCCAGTTCCCAGCCTGATAAATATGAGCGCCTGTTTGTGATTAGGTTAGGCCAGTCCCCATGAGCAGTGCCAGCCCAGTATCTAAGATGCAGGCTTACTAAGTGTGTTGTGGGTGTCTGGATGCAGAAGCATAGTTTTGGAACGTACTGGAAGAAAGGGCAAGAAGAGATTTATGTGGAGTAGGAGGAGGCCTGATGGAGAGAGATGACCAGAAGACAGGAGGGGTGGAAGGAGATGATAAAGTGTAAGAAGATGGTGAAGGGTAAGGAGTTGGTGAGGAGGGACATCAGGAGGGGTGAGGTGGCTCGAGGGAGAGCTGGAGTGAAATGGAGAGAGTTTGAGGTGTCATCAAGAGGAGAGATCAGGAGTGTATTCAGGATGAAGTTGGGGACGACATCAGGAGGGAAGAGGAGATGGGTATTCAGAGAAGGCTAGAAGAGACATCAGGAAAAGGACAGGGGGAGCAGAAGACTGGAGAAACATGTGGATGAAGAAATTGGGGAGTGCATAGGTGATGGGTTACAGGCCCTATCATACTGCTTGCCATTATGTTCTGAGGGGTGTAGTAATATATGTTGTGTTTGTTCAGTCCATAACGACAAGGCCCTCTGTCACAGGCTTTGCAATGGCCCTTACTTTGTGGTTGAGGATTCTTCTGATCTCAACTTTTCACTGTCACTCTACAAACACCCCCTCTCTCTGGCCTCAGTCAATACATCCCTACAACCAGTACACTCCCCTTGGTTGGGTCACTCCACCTGCCTTCTTGAACACATCAGGCTGTCATTGCTAGGACTAGGACACCACTTCCTTATATGATGCAGAAACGGTGGGACATAGTTCAGTTACCAGAACCCTCTTCTCCGCAGAAACAGGGCTTTGAACAATTGGAATACAACTCATATTCCTGTTACAATAATACACTGGAAAATTGGGAACACCCTCTTTTTTGGGACTGTCCTTCGCACACATGTTTTAATAATTGTTTAGCTGCTATTTCATGATCCTTCTTTTTGTATGACATTAGGTGTAATGGGATGATTGCTGCTCCACAGGCGTACAGGGGTGAGTAGTGGCTTAACCGCTTACTAAATCCCACACTACTACAAAACCAGCATAGATTCCAGTCATAAAGGCAAAACGAGCAGAGTCCAACGGGTTTACCGCCTACAAAAACTCCAAAATAAATGAATGTTCAATCAAGGTTCTATAGAAAATATGTACATTTTAAGTAAAATGCAGATAATTAAATAAAACTAAATAAAAACAAGAGGCTATTGGAGAAGAGGATATGCTTCTGAAAGCTCAGTTAAGAGCCTACGTCCCGCTGAAAATAAAATGAATGAATACAAACACTATGTAAAAACTCACTCTTGTGTAGAGAGAACATAACACGGAGAACTGGTATAGGATAGTACTTTGGGTACTTGAGCAGCTGTGAATAGGCAAACAACTGCCACAATGTCAATGTTCAAGGGTATTTCTTTAAAGTAAAATGATTATGAAGGGGGCTTATAAATCACCATGGTTCCAAAAAGTGTACCCTGGGACAAGGCCTTTCAACAGTACCTGATACTTGGTATTGGGTGGTTCTACAGCATCAAACTGGGATTATCAGTGCTTTCCCTGCAGTCACACTGGATTTGGGATGCACGTTTGCGTCAAAACAGAGCTCAATGAAGTTTGATTCAGTGTTCAATGGATACAACATACTCAAGTCAGTTCTAGACAATGTTACCACTGGTCGAGTTAACAATTGACATGATGGCTCACAGCGGTTTGAATAGGTGCTCGGGTGGGGTTGAGGTGAGGCTCTGATGGTTCGATGCAGTGCCCGAGGAAGCGGTGAGTCAAAGGCTTATGCAGCAATGAGTTACTATTCGAGTTGAGGCAGCGAAGGTGCCTGCTGGAGCGATGCATTGTCGAGCCCATTTGAAGATGCAAGAGTGCAGTTCAACGTCTTGAAGTGGCAAAAGCAGCAGCTCGGTTCATGTGGAAGTTGGAATGGTATTGAATGTGGTTTGAAGGCGTTTAAGGGCTGTGCACAAAGGATTCCAACTGCTCTTGGGATTTCTGGTTCAAGGAGTCCTAATCCAAGGGCTCATTGAAAAGGTGAGTCCTTCTTGCTCTGCACTATATATTCAGGATGTTTGGATGGCACCTAAAGAGAGGAGCCTGGTTTCAGTGCAGCTGGCAGGATGGCAGGCGTTCGTCCACAGTCGTTCACTCCCCATGATTCCTGTGGGTGGTTAGAGGACAAAGCTTTCCTCCTCCTTGGATGCTTCAACATGAAAACAATGGTTTATACCTTTTGCAGAATGGTTTATACAAAAACCATAGATTTACAACAGTTTACAGCATTGTTGCAAACCATTTGCAAACCGTATGTGTATGTCGTGTTTACACAACATGTTGATGAGCGTACATCTATTTGCAACGTGTTCACAAGGAAGTAAACCATTAACAAACTTTGCATTTACTATGTTTTGCATATTTGTAAACCATAAGCATAAGGTTTTAAAAGTTTGCTACTGTTTTGTAAACCAAACAAGGTTAACAACAGTTTGCAGCACTGTTGCAAACTTTATGTCTAGTTGGTGTTTAGACATGTTGATGAGTGTGCCTTAAGTTTGCAAATGTCTTCTGTTTTCAGGTAAACCTAATGTTTAAACAATGCTGGAGCTTGAAGTCCAAATGGGCTTGTACAACTACATGGTTTGCACATTTCTAAACCAGTATGCAAACCAATGTTTTACAACATAGTTTGCGATTCTTGTAAACCATTGCAAGCATATAGTTTTCATTGGTTTACATTCATTTTGGAAACATTTGTAAACTCTTAATTTCATCTAGTGTGTCTTTGCCTGCATAGAAGGGGGCATTGGAATGGGCTGCATTCCCAACAGGAATTGAAAGGTGTCTAGTTCTTGGTGCCCAAAAAGGAATGAAAGAAGGGGAGGGAGACCCCTTCCTTCCAAAGACAAAATGTCACATGGGATTGGACAGAAGCAAGCCTGCTGTAAGGGGTCAAATCTCAGTCACTGCAACAAGTGACTCTTGCCTTCATGCAACATAACCAGCATAACCAGAGTGCGGGAACTGAGTGACAGGAAGTAAAAGAGCCTTAACAGAAAAACAAGGTGGTGGGACCCCTTCTCATGTGCACTTTTTCCTCTGTGGCTACTCTAACTCTACTCTCTTCACAAGCATGCTAATCTCAAAGGACCGGCGGCATTCATAACCCTAGTCTGAGACTGGCCTTTGTTATGCATTTAAAGCAGTGTTACCAAGAGATCTTGTGGTAAACTCTCCTGGGCCCAGAGAGGAGGTGCTACCCTTCGTCCCGCTGAACCAAAGTAAGACAGCTTACTGGCTTTTGTCTCACTGGGTGCATTGGAGACAGCCAGGCCACCTATGAATAAGCATTGCCTTGACATCACGGACCTGAGCTCGCAGGGTTGACACTTGTAGACAGGCATGGCTTATTTTTAGAGATTACCCCGCCACCACACTGACCAGACTGATAAAGCAACAATTATTACATTTTGTTCCAGAGGTGCAGATGTTCAAATCCAGCCCGGTCTGCATGGACATAGTGTCCCAGCAGCTGTCACAAATGCAAATATGACCTTTGAATCTTGCATGTGCCGCTGAAGAGCAGGGGCTGCGGATGTCAGGCGACTGGTGCATCCAAGGTATATGTATGTGCTGTGCTTTTGTTTGGCATAGAGCTTTCTATGAAATGGGTATTCTGTTTAGCAGTCCTTCCTTTCAGAAACAGGATTACCCGCAACATTTGATAATAATAAAAATCAGAAAACCTATGGCTTCCACATCCTTGAAGATGACATCCCTTCATAGGGATTTCATACTTCACCAAAGCTCATTAATCCCATAGTCAGGCCACCCAGGATATTGTAGCACATATTTCTGAATTATAAATGCCATTACAAAATATGTAACATTTTTTCCTTTATACCTCATAAAAATAGTGATAAGTAGCATATAAACCTATTGTGCCTCTGGATTGAAAACAGTCTATCACAAAGGGAGTTCCTTCAGATAAATGATGTCTGGAGCTTGGGCCCACTGGTGCTGTTAGCACAGGATATCAGAAATAGGCATGGAATTGTCATTCATACTAATTAGAATAAGTGACAGAAGGGTAAATTCTATATGTTGCACCTTTTTAGTGGCTTGTAAAAAATGTATAACATTTAAAACTGAAAAATGTTGTACTATTTGGCTGCCAGTCCAAAATCACAACCAGCTGGATGGTCTACTTGATATGATATGATATGGCATTTATAATGCGCCTATACACAAGTGTTTCAAGGCGCGACGAGGCAAGGGAGGGGAACAAGGGGACAAACAACGATCCTACTAGGCCAGGTGTCATTCATATCGCGCAAGTGCTTGGGAAGGGAGGAAAGGAAAGAGGGACAACTAAGCCCTCCCCTAGGGCAAGTCATCTTCATCGTCCCAAAATACACGACGATTCCTTGGTTATAAAAACGATAGGGCTCTCTATTACGTGGTCCTCTACAATTGGTTGGCATACTTGTAACCTTCTGGAATATTTAACATGCTAGCAGCACGCAGGCTGGTACCCAAGGTGCTGGGAGGGTTGGCTTGGTCATGCCTCCCCACCCAATTAGCCCAATATCTATCATCACTCTTGCGGTCTGCTATTCAATTAAGGCTTTGAACTAGGCCTTGCAGAAGCTCTCTGTGCCATGGTCTTATCTTCTGGTTTCGGTGTAGCTCAACCCACATTTTCATCTGACCATGTGACTGGAGACCACGTTTTCCAGCTTTTTGTTGCATATAATACTATTAAATGATGAACTCTTGACTTCTCCAGTGTTTTTTCATACAACCTCACACAGAAGTTTGTTTCTTTCTCAGGTTTATGTAGCTACTTGACAGACAACCATGCTGACGGTGGCCTCAACTCTTGGTGCTGGGCCAGCTAGCCTTTCTTGAATTCTCCTTCGCCATTAGCTATCTTCCAACTGCGCCACACTGAAACCCTTTTCATTCACAGGGTTTAAGCCTCACAATTATTTCATCTACTTGCGTTACAGCATCTGTACAAGTATAAAATGACTTTGCATTTTCTTCAACGTTTCTTCGCACGAGCATCTTCATTTCGATCCCGAAATGTTGCTTGCCTTTGACACCTGCTTTTCAGATCTTATAGAATGTCTATGTTGTTTTGTCTTGTGCATCTTTTCAGGGTGCCTGACTTCTGCTTCGTATGATGTCACCAGTGTTCTTTCTCGTACATTTTCACACTTCTTCCAGGACTTTGTTCAGAATACCATAATTTCTTCGATAATACACATACGGCCTGATTCATGGAAGTGTTTTATAATGGCGCAATCCCATAGGAAAATGTTCCATGAATCAGGCCCATAGGGTTTTCTCAATGGATACCTTGGTTCAAGAACTCTTTGTGGTACAGCCATACTACTCACTGGTACTGCACATGTCGCAATATCCAGTTCCCAACATATAGGCAACATGGGGGCGTAGCTTCTGGTAGGGGTATTTGGCACCTCCTCTACAAAGCATATCTACCTTTAACATTGTTGGCTATGAATAAAAGGTTTGATCCATTTTTTGTCTAAGAATTGGGAACAAAACATAGCCTGTGTAGCAGAATATATGAATACAGCATATTTTATAGTGTTGCTCTGGGCAATTTGTGTTTTCTTGTGCCTAAAGGTCCAAGCTCACGACCGCATGATCTCGGTTCAAATCCCGTCCATGGGACTAAGGGGGAAGATTTTTTAAATGTCTGTATTCCCCCTAAATTGTCTAGCAGGGTTCTATCTAAAAGAATCTAGACTTTGGGGTAAATGCATACTTGATTTTATGAACTTGGGGTGCTTGTATATGGTTAAGAGGGAACTGGGTAAAGATCGGATCAGAGTGTACATGGGAAAAAATACTCATAGTCTGAACTGGTCACACAACTACTAATACTTGCGCACAAAGAGCTAGGCCTACAACTCAGACCAAGGCACTCGTCATTTTTTTTAAATGTGCGGTCCAGCTGAACCTTGATTTTCTACATCTACCAGAGCAAGGTATTCTAAATAACTTTTCAAATTCCTATGTTTCTTTGAATTATTTATTTTGTCAACCTGATGACAAATTCCAGTTGGGAATATAATATCCATCTACTCTGTTTTATATTCTTGAAAAAAAGTTTCACACTCTTGCTCATTTGATGGAAGTAACACCCGTTACATGTTTTATTTTCAGTATTTGTGTTCTAACAATAAGTCTCAGTGCTTCATGACTACTTTAAATCCTGTTTTAGAACTTTTAGCGAAAGGCCTCTAAATTTAACTGCTGGGTTATTATGCATGTCCATGCAAATAGGACGATCATACTCGTCCTCAGCACTTAAGTGGTGAGCAAGAGATTGTTGAATTTCTACAGTATAAAAGCTTGTTGAACGATTACCTTGCAGATAATGCGTTTGAATCACCAGTTTTATTTCTCTTCCTTAAAAAATGTAGACATACACTGAAAATGTTCCTCTGCATGTTCATAATCAATATGACACACGCAATGCAAAGTGACTTCACAAGAACTGAACGTATCTTAAAGTGAAACATGCAATTTTCCTTCAGTTTCTCTTTCACAACTGAAATAAGCATTTGCCAAGGGAACAAGCTGAGCCCATAGACCTGGGTCCTTTAAGATGAGGTAGCAATACTTAGAGATGGATGGGGATGCAGAATGTACTCATACATCAATAATCGAACTGACTCAGGAAGTTGGCAAAACTCAGTGCTGTTTTATTCGCAATTGTCTAAAACAGGGAGTTAGAACGGACATCAACGGACGTCGCAAAGGACGATCTCGATGAATTTGATAAAAAACATAACTTTTATAGTCAAAATTCGTCATCATTGACGTCAAACTACATGGCAAACTACAAAATCCAACTTGCGGATGTGATAGGCTTACAGGGAACATCTAAGTATACGCTCCATACTAAAGGTGGCTGTGATCGGATTTCTAACATCAGGTGGACAACTAAGCCCTCCCGGCATCCTCCACTTGGTCCAGGGGAGTCTCAAGTTCCACAATAGATTACATATTTATTTCGAAATTATTCTTTCATGAATGTGTGCTCCTGTTGAGGTTACTGACCATGCGTCTCTACATCTTCATACAAACTTGAATCTCCCCAGTAAAACGGTCCCATTCAACAAAGTCACTGGCCCTCATTACGACCCTGGCGGAAAGTGACTGACCGGACCGCCACAGCGTAAATAGCGTTTCCGCCATTGCACGAAGGAGCAAAGTGCGGCCCATTCCGACCCATCGGGCACGAGCACCACGGCATGGCGGAAGTGCAAAGTCCGCGATGGCGGAAATGACCCCAAAACGGCCCACACCGCTGCCGTACGGCGCCCTAGGTGCAATACCGCCACCCATCACAGCGGACACCGCAGTGTGCGCCTACCGGAAAGTACGGTGACCGGAAATATACGGAAACGGAAGTAAAAACATGGGCCCGGAACGGGAAACATCCCGCCGTACACCTATAAAACCACTAAAACCACACAACCACTAAAAACACTACCCTGAGACACACCCCAACCCGTCATCCACCCTAGCGAAACCAAGAAAAATGGGAAAAGTAGCGAAGAAAGCGTGCGACCGCAAGCGGCAGGTCCACTTCTCCCGTGAGGAACTCACCGTGCTAACAGAGACCCTCCAGGAGAATGCTGCCGTCGTCTTCTGCACACAAATGACCAGGACGGCACTTGCAAACAAGAAGGCCATATGGGCTCTGGTGGCACAGCGGGTAAGTGCGGTGGGGACCGCACCCCGCACCCCACAGCAATGCCGAAAGCGATGGGACGACCTGCGGATACGCGTCCACAGCATACTCTCTGCCAACCGCAACATTGCCACAGCCACCGGGGGAGGTCCTGAATCACCCATCAAGTTGACCCCCTGGGAAGAAATCTGTGCCTCCACCACAGAGGGAGTCGGAGGGATGGAGAAAGGAGTGCAGACATCCGAAGATTCAGGTAGGTGGGCCAAATAAAACAATGCTAAATCCACAATGTCCAATCATGTGAAGTACCATGTGTCCACATAGTGCAACAGAAACACATGTCCAGGAGAACGTCCACACACATCGGCCTGATAGCGCACTTTAAAACTCACAATAAATACATAAATAATCAAAAACCCCTAAAACACCCACTACACGTGCAGCAGGCACACCATAACTGCAGGCTGCCAAACAACTGCACCCTCACTCCACACACAAATTAAAGCACCTCCAAGGCCCCGACCCAAATCACCCTCAGGTACCACCCCAATGCATGTGATACAATGCCATTCCAATACCCACAGACCCATTAATAACCCTCGCCCTCCTTTACTCCACCACAGGATCCGATCCAAACGACGAGCATCAGGACACCCCTACCAGCACACCTGCAAAGAGGGCCAAGACCAACGGCCAAAGACCCTCCACCTCAGCTGCACGCATCAAGACACAGCAGCAGCACAAATCAGGTGGCAGCACAGAGGAGGGAACATCAACAGGCACCCCAGCAGCCAGCATGCCCACAACACCACCACCACAGGTCCCCCCAACGGATGCCACAGAAGGCACTGCCTCTGGTGGCAGCAGCACCATAGGTGACACCCCATTGATGGCAGCATGCTCCGACACAGAAGACGGGGATGTCGAAGTCAGATCCATCCATGACCTGTCCCAATCCCCATGTCTGTCCCATCCCGTACAACATGAGGATACCACGCAGGGGCACCCACAAGACGACGACTGGCCATCCCCCACAAGCCCTGTGGCAAGGCAACATGAGGTCAACAGCCCCTCTGTGACACCCCCGCAAATGGCCATGGCCCAGCAGAGGCAACAGTCCCTCGACCAGTTAATCGTGCAACAGCAGCAACTGGCCACGCTCCTCAAGGACCATGCCGATGAATGTGGGGGCACTAAGGCAGACATAGAAACATCAACTGAGACACTTAGGGCAGAAATGGTGAGAAGTACAGAGACACTAAGGGCACAAATGGAGAGTAGCACCGAGAGCCTGAGAGTCCAAATGGAGAGTGGCACCGAGAGCCTGAGAGTCCAAATGGAGAGTGGCACCGAGAGCCTGAGAGTCCAAATGGAGAGAAGCACCGAGAGCCTGAGGGGGGAACTGCATGCGACGTCCACAGACGTATGTGCCGAACTTGCCGCAGTGCGCCGTGTGCTCACTGAGCTCTCACAAACCCTTAGGGACATGCATGGACGTGAGCAGGCAGAGACATCATCCGTTGCAAGTTCCGTCCAGGGCAGCCCCCAACGTAGATCTGGGAGGAACCTGCGCTCCACAGGCAGGGGTGCCCCTGATACCCGCAGAGGGGGCTTGCAATAGCGACAGCCCACTGACAATGAGCATCTTTGGACACTGGTGTTCGGGGGGGAGGTAGGAGGGTGGAGGGGGTGTGTTGGGCTCACTTGGGTGGCGGGTCGATAGGGTGTTCAATATGATATCACATATGCCATAAACAGTGCACGATCAACCAATGTGATGTGTGGACAATGATCATTGTGTACTAGGCCATCATAGGCGTACAGTCCATATTGTGCATGTACCAGACACACACAGTGCCACGAGTACCGTGTCCATGTATCAGCCACCAGGCGTGAGTGCTAGAAGCATGCATCAATGAGATGCTGACGAATGTCACGGCCCTCCGGTGCCTCGCAGACTCCTTGAGGTGCTGCCACATCCCCACCCTCATCATGACCATCATCAGGTGCTTGCAGTTCTGCGTCAGGGGGCATGGGCACATTTCTACGTACGCACATGTTGTGGAGCATGACACATGCCATCACCATCTTTGCAACCTTCTCATGGCGGTACAGGAGTGCCCCGCCAGACCTGCTGAGGCAGCGGAAACGAGTCTTCAGTAGGCCGAATGCCTGTTCAATGACTACACGGGTACGTGAGTGGGCATGGTTGTAGTCCTCCTCATGCTGGTCCCGTGGGTTCCGGACTGGTGTGAGGAGCCATCTCTTCAGTGGATATCCAGCATCACCTGTATGTGGACGATAAACGGATTATGTGGAATGCCATTGCTACGTACGCACACCACCCCCCCCCCCTTCCTGCCAGGTCATTGCCGAATCACATACCCCACATTATCATGCATGTAATGAGACTCACCGAGTAGCCAGGATCTGTTCCCTGCGTGTCGCTCCATGTAGCGTGGTATTGTAGAGTTCCTCAAGACCATAGAATCATGGGTTGATCCAGGGAATCGGGCACAACAATGTGTAATGATCCTGTTGGAGTCACACACCATTTGTACATTCAGGGAATGAAATTGTTTTCGGTTGTGGTACTGGGCCTCCATGGCATGTGGGACGACCAATTCAACATGGGTGCAGTCGATGGCACCAATGCAACCCGGTATGCCGCCAAGTGCATGGAATCCCACTTTCGTGTTTGTAATTTCCTGCTCCGAGCGTGGTAGGGAGATGTAGTCGTCTGCGTGCTGCAGGAGGGCATCGAGCACTTGCAATAGTGTCCGTGAGAACAGTGGCTGAGAAATGCCATGCAACTGTCCGACTGTGTGCTGGTAGGTGCCTGTGGCCAGGAAGTGGAGTACAGACACCACCTTCAGTAGGGGTGGGATGGCGGTTGGGCTATCTATCATGCTGACAAGGGGCCTCATTACGACCCTGGCGGTAAGTGAAAAACGATGGCGGTAAATGGTTACCGCCATCGTTTTCCGCCAGGTCCGATCATGACTCCTGACCGTAAACTACGATGCCAATAGCGGCATCGTAGTTAACGCTGCCGCTAACTGCGCTAAGGGTGCGCGCACGCGACCGCCCACACCGTACTTAGCGCCATGGCGGAAAGGTACGCAAATGCCGACCCAAGCGGACATGCACCTAACGCCATCACCGAGGCCGCTAAGTACCTTACCGCCATGGTGCAAATAACGCCATCGCGAACCAACCGTAAAGGGCCAATTCAAGTGAATGCAGCTGCCACAGGTGCACAGAAACAGCACAGGTGAAGGCAATACAGACTCAGGGGAGTACAAAAAGAGCACACCCCACCCCTACCCACACCCAGTCACACTCCACAATGATGCCAATACGACTAGCAATGTTGGGGCTGGAGGACCTGATAGCAATGCATGTGCTACTACAACAGCAACAACAACAACAACAGGCAGCACAGAGGAGACGCAGGAGGAGAAGGAGGGCAAGGCAGGCCCAGCAAGCCCCACCAGCACAGCCAGTGCCACCAGGCAGGCAGCCCCCAATCCCACGCATCAGAGCCAATCCAAACAACCTCACTGCTGAGCAGATCCACACCCTGTACCGTTTGGACCGGGACACCATCACCGCCATCGTAGACATGACACACGACGACATCGTCAGCATGATAGAAAGTCCAACCGCCACCCCCCCCTACTGAAGGTAGTGGCTGTACTCCACTTCCTGGCCACAGGCACCTACCAGCACACAGTGGGGCACCTGCATGGCATTTCACAACCATTATTCTCACGAACACTCATCCAAGTGCTCGATGCCCTCCTCAAGCACACAGACGACCACATCTCATTACCACGGACTGCCCAGGAGATTGCAAACACCAAAGTGGGTTTCCATGCACTAGCCAGCATACCCGGTTGCATTGGTGCCATCGACTGCACCCATGTGGAATTGGTGGTTCCACGTGCCATGGAGGTACCGTACCGCAACCGGAAACAGTTCCACTCTATCAACGTGCAAATGGTCTGTGACTCCAACAAGATCATCACACATTGTTGTGCCCGATTCCCCGGATCAACCCATGATTCCATGGTCCTGAGGAACTCCACAATACCACGCTACATGGAGCGACATGCAGGCCCAAGATCCTGGCTACTCGGTGAGTGCAATGTCATGGAAGTGGGCATGGGAATGACGTACCAGTGCATACTCCACCTGGCAGAAAGGGGGGGGGGGATGATGCATACTCCACCTGGCAGAAAGGGGGGGGGATGATGCATACTCCACCTGGCAGAAAGGGGGGGGGGATGATGCATACTCCACCTGGCAGAAAGGGGGGGGGGGATGATGCATACTCCACCTGGCAGAAAGGGGGGGGGATGATGCATACTCCACCTGGCAGAAAGGGGGGGGGGATGATGCATACTCCACCTGGCAGAAAGGGGGGGGGGATGATGCATACTCCACCTGGCAGAAAGGGGGGGGATGATGCATACTCCACCTGGCTGTGAGTAACACAGAGAACGGATACAGAGGAAGGGCACTCACAATGCACAAAACCCCTCTGCATACATAGGGTGATGGCATGCAAAACAGGCCATGGCAGCGATGAGCATATACTGGTTGCATAGTGTGAATCAATTAGTGCATGTAGAAGTGAGCCAAGGTAACAGTTCCATGCCAGCCATGGTGGAACATCATGTTCCTGATCAGACAACATGACTGACACATACATTCTCGCCTACATACAGGTGATGCAGCCTATCCCCTGAAGAGGTGGCTCCTCACGCCAGTCTGGAACCCGCAGAACCAGCACGAGGAGGACTTCAACCGTGCACATACACGTACTCGTGTGGTCATAGAGCAGACATTCGGCCTCCTGAAGGCACGGTTCCGAAGCCTCAGCAGGTCTGGTGGGGCACTCCTGTATGGCCATGAGAAGGTGGCAAAGATCGTCATGGCATGTGTCATGCTGCACAATATGTGCGTCAGACGGAATGTGCCCCTGCCCCCTGACGCAGAACTGCAACCACCTGACGATGAGGATGAGGAGGGTGCAGATGGGGCGCCACCACATGGAGGAGGCGATGCACAGGAGGGGCGTGCCATGCGCCAAAGTATCATCGACCACTGCTTCTAGCACACACGGCTGGTGTTTATCGCATGGAGACTGCACTTGGGGCACTGTGTGTCTCTGGGACATGCACACTGTGGACTGTACACCAATAAAGCACACATACGCAATGAAAATGTCCACACATTTCCTTTTTTTGAAAGAAAAAAGTGTATTGGAACTATGAACTGTCGTGTCACACCCCCTCCCACCTCCCCCCTGCACACCCCAACACACCCCCTCCCACCTCCCACCTCCCCCCTGCACACCCCAACACACCCCCTCTCACCTCCCACCTCCCCCCTGCACACCCCAACACACCCCCTCCCACCTCCCACCTCCCCCCTGCACACCCCAACACACCCCCTCCCACCTCCCACCTCCCCCCTGCACACCCCAACACACCCCATGTAGCTGTCAACAGATGCCTGTGACAGTGTCCACAGGCCGTCACAAGCCCCCTCTCCCGGCACCCGGGGCACCCCTGGCTGTGGAGCGCAGGTTGCGTCCGGAACGGCGCACGGGGCTGCTCTGCGCAGAACTGGCAGTGGAGGATGTCCCTGGCTGCCCCTGTGCATGCTGCTCCTGTACTGTGTGGGTGAGGTCAGTGACCGCACGACGCAAGCCCGCAAGTTCGGCACAGATGTCTCTGGACATGGCCTGCATGGCATCCCTCAGGGTGGCAGTGCTCTGCGCCACTTCCGCCCTTAGTGTCTCCGTGGCCTGTTCAATGCTAAACCTAGCCCCCACACATTCCGCGGCATGCTCATCCAGCATTGCGGACAGTTGATGCTGCCGTTGAGTGATGTCCTCGAGGGACGGCTGGCCGTGCTGGCCCATGGCCAGTGCAGGTGGAGTGATGGAGGGGCTGGTCCCCTCCTGTGGAGTGTGGACAGGGCATGGGGTGGAAGGCCACTCCTCTGCCTCAGTGTGCCCCTGTGTGTCGCCCTCATGGGGGCTGGCGTCTGAGAAACAGGGGGAATGTAGTTGGTCAGTGGGGCTTCTGACCTCCTGCTCCATGTCCGAGTCAGAACATGCAGCTGTTGCAGCTGTCTCCCCGATGTTGCTGCTGGCCGCTGACCCCCTGCCTTCTGTGGCAGGCAATGTCGGTGGAGGTGGAGCAGCTGCTGCTGGCCTGCTGCCAACAGGGGTGCTTGCCGGTGGGACCTCCGGTATGCCTGCAGTGGGACCTGCTTGTCGTGGGGTCTGCCTCACTGCAGCTGAGGTTGAGGGTGCAGGGAGGTTGTTGTTGGACTTCGCTCTCTTCGGCGCAGGGGTGTCCTGGTCCTCTGGGTGTGATTCTGTGCCTGTGGTGGAGCAAAGGTGGGAGGGCGTTATTGATGGGTCTACGGACTTTTGAATGACAATGGTTGACATTATTTTGGCCAGTGGATGAGGCAGATTTCAGGCAGTGCCATGCAGGTTGTCTCCTTTTGGTGTGGTATGTGGATGCAGGTATGCGGGTGCCAGCAGTGTATGCAGGGTGGTGCTCGCATGTGGCTATGGGCAGTATTGATTTGTGTTGCATTTACACTCTAGGGCAACCTTGTGCTACACATGATTGGACTGCTGTGACTATGGCATGTCTTGTATGAGGCACCTACCTTCATCGCCTGATGTCGGGGCTCCCCTTTCCATCCCTCCAACGCCTTCGATGGATTCCATGCCGATGGTGGTAGCACAGATCTCCTCCCACGGTTGGAGTTTCAGGGGGGATTCCGACCCTCCACCGGTTCCCTGGGCAAGGTTGCGGTTTGCCGAGATGACGGCTCTGACCCGTATGCGCAGGTCATCCCAGCGCTTCCGGCACTGCTGTGGGGTGCGGGGTACGGTCCCCACCGCGCTGACGCGCTCAGCCACCAGGGCCCAGGTGGCCTTCTTCTTCCCGATTGCTGTCCTGGTCATTTCAGGGGAGAAAACAACACCTGCGTTGTCCTGCAGGGTCTCCGCTAGCATGCAGAGTTCCTCCCGGCTGAATCGCTCCTGGCGCTGGCGGTCACATGCCTTTTTCACGGATTTTGGCATTTTCGGGAACTTGGATGGGTGGGTGTTTGGTTGGGACAGGTGTCAGGGTTGGGTCTGGTGTTGTTTGGTAGGATGGCGATGGATTGTGTTTTTAAAGATGGCCGACGGGCTGCTTCCCGTTCCGGCGCGATGACGCTATTTCCGGTTTGGCCTTTTACGGCCGCCGCTAATTACGGTGGCCGTAAATTACGGTGGCCGCTACCTACGCTGGCGGAAGGGCACCTTGCTCGCTTAGCGATGCCGGTAGGGGCCTTTTCCGCCATGGCGTTATTTGCATTTCCGCCATGGCGTAATGCTCGTGCGCGATGGGTCGTGATGTGGCGCTCTTTACGCCATCGTCCCACGGCGTAAGCGCTCATTACGCCATGGCGGTAATGACGGGCGATTACCGCCAGGTTCGTAATGAGGCCCAAGGTCAGCCTGTGTCATGTCCACAATGGCGGCTATGGTGTCCCGGTCCAAACGGTAGAGGGTGTGGATCTGCTCATCAGTGAGGTTGAACGGATGTGCTCGGAGGCGTGGGATTGCGGCCTGCCTGCGTGGTGGTAGTGGCTGTGCTGGCGGCCCTTGCTGGCCCTGCCTTGCCCTCCTCCTCCTCCTGCGTCTCCTCCGTGCGGCCGGTTGTAGTTGGTGTTCGTCTTCTTCTTGGAGTTGGAGTACTTGCAGTGCTATCAGGTCCCCCAGGGCGAACATCGCGAGTCCTGCCGGTAGCATTTCGGAGTGTGTGTGGTTGTGGGAGGAGACTGGGTGTGAAATTCATGTGTTTTCAGGCTGTATGGCCTCCACCTGTGGTGATTCATTCCACCTGTGCAAGCTGCTCTCCCCTTTGGCCGAGCACGTCCCGCACACAACGCTGCAATTCGGTAATGGCATCTTGCTATTGCAATCATGTATTTGTACCCGATGGCCGTGTAACATTTGTTGATATGTACATTCGGCTATGGTCCCATTGTTTCACATACAATCTTTGCCGTCGCGAACAGACTTGTGAAGGGTCAGTGGAACGTAGTACTGGAGTAACGGTGGGCCCTCATGCATCACTGTACCGAGTTGCACCGACGGGCGGGGCGTCCCATTTGTGGGTGAAGGCAGTTGCCATTTTCACACACAGCCGCACTAGATGGATTAATTTGTGATTTCAAACGGCCACAGATGCCTTTTCGACGTGATGTTGCAAATGAGGAATTCGAAGGGCGGCGCTTTCGGTTTTCAGCTCGCGGCGAGGAGATGCCCACAGGTCTGACTGCAAATATAACGTTCTATTGTTCAATGTCCTTGAGACAGGGGCCATGGCGAGGAAGCAATGATTGATATGAATAGTTTGGGATGCGCAATAGCGACGTGGGCGATGAGGCCGGACGTTCCCAAATACATGTTACTTCACAACACTGGAATTACGGGCTGGGGCACTGTGGATTTTGCAGGCTGCATAACGCACAGACTCAATGGATATTTCTAATGTCATGTGAGTAAATGTTCTGGCGTTTTTATACCGGGATGAGGGAATGATGAATGGATGCATGGGCAGATGATTTGATACAGAGTTTGCCATGTTCAGGGCTTCTTGGAATCTATCCACCTCCCCTGCGCTATGTGATGCAGGGCTGCCATAGTGGGACCATCGTCTATCTGGCCTTGTTGAGCCCTCCCTTTCTCGACGCGCCTTCAGACACTTGTGTCCATGCACGTTAACAATCCCATCAGATGGATTCTGTTTTGACAGACGCATGCACAGGTACACTCGTTTGTGATGGTGTTTACACCTCGATATAGATGGTTATGAGTCGCAAGTGGTTTTGGGGTGGTGATGATCCTTTGGAGTGGGCTAGCATGCATATGGCTGTGGATTCAGTGTGATCATTGAAGTGAGTTGTTCGGATGTAGTTCTGATGGCCATTCTGTTCTTTTTCTTTTCTTTTGGTTGACAGGTATCTCCTCCCCTTTTGCCACTGCCATCTGTATGCCACTCCTGCAGATGGCTTTTACTCCCGACACCTGCTGCTTCGTGTTAATCAGTGGAGCAGCATTACGATCTTATGGGACGATCGCCAATGGGCCACATGCCCTTACGCAGTACTAGTGGCTCGGAGCAACATTTCGGCCTTTCAGCTGGACTAGTACCTCCCCATTGGGCCGGCCCTGCGGTTCTGTGCGCTTCCATGTTGCCTTTTCGTACGTGAATGTGGCTCTGTGTACCATGATGGAACAGGGCGTCACACAAGTAGTGGCTGGTCATTTCTTGCGGATGCAGCCCACAATGGTGAAATGTGTTTTGGAGTTCATGGCCTGATGGCTGTATGGCCTTGGTGATTTTGTTGTGCATTAAATTTCTATTCTGATTTGGCCCGTGTAGCGTTCTTCTTTGCAAGTGATGTGGCATATTCCTATTTGGGGAACGATGTATTGTGAGGAGATCTGCATTGGGTTCCAGCTTCGGAGTTTAGTTGCGTGGTACTGTACTGGGCGCGTTTGCCTACGAAGCCTGTGAGGTCAGGGATGGGGGCTGCCAATATGACTGTTTGAATGTTGTCATGCTCAGGGGCGGGGGATTGGGTTTTGTGTAACAGATGCCGGTCAGCCAGGTGGACTGGTGGAATGATGTGATTTTCGGAATATTGCTGGTCACAGGTGCCTGTGTTTGCGTGCGTTTCTTGGTGGGGGACTGTGGTCATGTCCATTGGGATGGCTTCTGTATTCGTGCCATCTGTGCCCTGCAGCTCCCATTGGCCCCTCTTGTGTTTCATTTGTTCGTTGGCATGCATGGGTGACTTGTACATTTCACTGGTTGCATTGTGACTTCATTGCACCTACGGGGAGTTGTACTTTGTGGGCAGGGAGCGGTGTACAGGCACTCAGTGGGGCCGTTTACGGTTGATTCGCGATGCCGTACTTCTCACCATGGCGGAATGGTACATTCCGCCATGCTTGATGGCGTTAGGTACATGTCCGCTAGGGTCGGAATTAGCGTACCTTTGCGCCATGGTGGTGTTTACGGTTTGGCATGGCGCGCGCGCGCGTGCTTGGTGCAGTTAGCGTTGGCGTTCACTACGATGTCGCTAATGGCTTCGTACTTTGCGGTGACGGGTCATAGTCGCACCGAGCGCTATTCGATGGCGGTATTGCATTTCCGCCATCGTTTTCCGAATTCCGCCAGGGTCGTAATGAGGCCCACTGTAATGTTTAGTAATAAAAAAACAAACATTTCATGGAGTCTGACAACTGCCACCAAATTCAATTTTCCTGTAGAAATCCTAGAGCTAAGCACCTTTTGACATAAATATGTCTCCTGAAGCTTTGAGTTTTCACATAAGATGCTTCATCAAAGATAATGTGCAATTAAAAGCAAAACGTAAACCTTTTGGAACTCACTGCTTTGATGAAGCAATCTAGGCAACTAAGAAACCAGGCAGGACACACGGGTACGTATCACATGCCATGCGTATGAAAACTAGCTGAAGGCATGGCCACTCACCTGCACACATCTGCTATCATACACTACTCAAAGACAATTTGCACAACACCTCTGCCATAAGAATGCAGCTATCCCCCTTGATACAAAATGTGGTCTACTGCACAAGTAATGACTCTCCTGCTTTAGCAAACTCTCCAGACTACCTCTCAGCACCCATCCACATGCCAAATTGACATGGGTGACTAAGAGGGAATTGACCACCCTTACCTACCTTCGTATTGGCTAAAATGCACATACGCCTTCTAAACTCCTCCGACAAATTTCCCATACCTGAACTTTGGTCCCTTGAGGGCCTTCAACCTACAGCGCATTGAGACCATACCAATGCTGAAATGACAATTACATAACATGACATTTAAATCTCTATTAACAAGAAGGAATTAAAACATAGTCGGCATGTTTTATGCACAAAAAATTATTCTAATTCCTTATCCATTGAAAAACATCTAAAACACTCATATAAGAATTGGTTGAAGTCCCATAAAAGTATAATACACGAGAGGGAGAGAGGCGGAATTCATGTTAAGAGTTTTGAGATCTTATAAGATCAAATGCTTTTGGCACTTAATCAACAATGCAGACTCATTTCAGGTTCTTGCTCAAATAAACCCTATCACTGAATCCCTGTGGAATATCCATTTTGCAAACATTTATGCCGCCCCTGTTACGAAAAGGACCGGAGATTATGCACTGGAATGACTCCCCTTGGACCCTCAGTTTGGAGAATGGTGATATATATCTATATATATATAAAAACTTCAAAATGTGTCTGTGGGTTTGTGGTGGGATTTGTGGGTGTGTGGCATGGTGTATTGTTGTTCCTTACACAATTCCACACCGTTTCACCAATCTTCACCAAATGTTGCATAGTTACATGTTAGAACCCACCAGACAATGGTGGCTGCATGACATTTGGACACCCCACCCCGTTCCCTAGTTTCAGCACAAGTCAAAATGTGTTGGTGGGTTTGTGGCTTGTCAAAGGGTTGTTCCTTATACAATTCAACACTGTTTCATCATTCTGCACCAAACATTGCATACTTACCTGTTAGGACCCTCTGGACATTACTGGCTACATGACATTTGGACACGCCACCCCTTTACCTGGATTTCATCAAAAGTAAAAAATGTATGTGGGTCTGTGGCTTGGCGAAGGGTTGTTCCTTAAACAATTCCACACTGTTTCACCAATCTGCACCACATTTTGCAAAGTTACCTGTTAGGACCCTTTGAACATTACTTGCTACATGACATTCGGAACCCCACCGCTTTCCCAGGATTTCAGCAAAAGTAAACATTTGTTTGTGGCCTGCCTACAAAGCCGTAAACCATGTTCAGCGGGGAGGGAAACAAAAAATGTATGAGAGGCGAAGGTGAAGGCAGGTAGCTTTCCAGAAGTTTACACGTGTTTGCTGAATCAGGTGAAATTGTAATTGTGATTATAATTGTTTATTTACAAAGCGCTTATACACAGGTGGAGTGCTTGAAAGCGCTTGAAGGTGGAAAGGGAACAAGGGAATACAGTAATCATTTTTAGGCCTTGGAGCTTCTGAATGATCTAAACAGAAAAACTAGCACACTAGGCCTGATGGCATTTCTCCTAGTGCAAGTGCATGAGTGTTACAGTTTCAACCCGGCTAGGAAGGGGGGGAAGAAAAATAGTTGGGAGGGGACAGGACAGATTAACTTACTAGTACTAGTACATTTCGGTAATGCATGCATACAGACAGAGGTGCGAGGAAGAGGGGGTGGAGGGGAACAGAAGTGTCCTGTCCAACAGGGCCCGAGGTTACGTGCAGAGATGTTGCCTCGCTCATGGGGCGTAGGTTGAGAGTGCAGTAATGCTGAACATAGTGCAGTGGCCCGGAGGCAAGTGCAAAGACTGGCGGGGGGCCTGGGACTTGTAAGGCTCTGGAGATGAACCAGGCAACCAGTCAACAAAAACTGAAGTGGAGTTAGGAAGGAGAAGGGGGAAGGAGGGCGGAGAAAAAGATAAAGGTTACCAGGGTAAGGGGAGAGAGAAGACGTAAGAGAAGAGAAGGTCTTGAGGAGTTTCTGGAACTTAAAGGTGTTCATGCTCAAGACGGAGAGAGGTAGGGACGCTGTTCCAGAGAGAGGCACCTGCAGAGGATAAAGATCTACCCCCAAATCTCTGTTTGTGAAAGCGACTCACCTGCAGAGAATTGGAGGAGGACGTGCAGAGGATTCTAGAGGGAGAGTATTTAGGAAGCGATTGTTGTATATAGTGCAAGCGCTGGCCCCAGATCTCTTTGTGGATTATGCAGAGGGTCTCAAACTTGATCCTTGCAGCCTTGTGGTGCCTGTGGAGGGATTTCAGCATCAGAGAGGTGTGGTCCTTGGGCTTGAGGCCAAGGATAAGTCTTGCGGTTCTGTTCTGGATTAGTTGTAGAGGACGGAGAGTTTAAGAAGGAAGGTTGTGAAATAGGCTGTTGGAATAGTCCAGCCTAGAGAGAACCAGGGCTCTCGAGGTGGTGAGCCTCTGGGGGAAAGGGAGAAAAGGTAGAATACCTCTGAGGAGATGCAGTTGGTAGTGGGACTTTTTGGAGATGTCTGAGATGTGCTAAGAGAAGGAGAGAGTGAAGTAGAACATTACACCAAATTACTTTTTCAAGAGGATTTTTGTGAGATGGTGCCTGCCGGCGAAGCTGTAAACCATGTTCACCGGGTAGGGAAACAAAAAATGTTGTTTCTCAACCAGTCCAGACACGAGAAACATAACCTGAGGTCAAGGATGCACGGTTTCCAAGATATTTGCATGGCAATCCACCGCAACGAACTGCACCATGCCAGGGTGAGGCACAACGGAGACCTACATGATCATTCGTTTTCAACAATTAATGAGAGGGTTACCATGTTAGTCTACAGAACCCGTTTGGAGAACGGGTACTTCTGCTAATATCAGATAATTGCATAAACTGTCCATCACATGCCTCCAAGCCAGATGGTATTCCTATTCTGATCTTAAATGAGAACCCAGTCTTGTGGTCTGGAATTCTGTTTTAATCTATACAAATTCATGTTATCAACCCAGTCTACCTCTGTGTCCTGGAAAACCTCTCTCCTTGTTCCAGTCTTTAAGCAGGGAGATATTATTATTACCATATTTATTGAGAGTGGACCTAGCTTTGAGAAACAATGGAGCACTTCACAAAGGTAGACAACAATACAGATACACAATGGAGTGCTTTACGGAGGTATACAACTGTACAAATGCATAACAGAGCACTTTTAATTGGTAACAACGGAGCGGATATAGAGCAGGGGGTAGGATACAGAGCAGCAAGAGGAGGGGTACAGTTGAGACAGGCAATATATTTTTTAAGTCTGATGGTGTCTACTGGTTTCAGTTTTTATTATCATTTGGTCAGTAGAATTTCACTTCTATGCATCCATGTCAACAATCTATATGCTGCAACCGAATCCAGTACATAACATATTTAAGCGGCCAAATAAAAACCTGAGGACCATAATGAGACCAAAATAATCGCTAAAACCTGCCAAATGCACACACAAAAAAACTTGTAATGACCTTCCTTGCTGGTTCTCTGTTACTCTCTGTTAGGGAGAATTCTCAAAAATGTGCTAATTCCCTTCACCTTAGAGACCCCCAGCAACTTTGCTGGATTTCGAGGACTTGATTTTTTTACCTGGAGAGAGTGTGACCCTTTTTCCCACTCTCTCACGTATTTTGATATGTGTTTTACCTTTGTGTTTTCTTTGGTTGTGGAATCTAACCAACTCCATAGGCATCATCTTTTACAATTGTGTCACAAAGCACCTTCAGTGTAGTGACACACGGAAGCCTTTCAGGCTTTCCCCAGGTTTAAATACCTTCTTTGGGATAAACTACTGTTTCCCTGAGTAAGTAAAGTGAAATTGACTTTTAAATTCCTAGACCCAGCACACCCTATCTTCCAATAGAGTGCGCTGGAGGGGTTACTTAGTATTCCCTGTGTCTAGATACTCATGTAGCAGTCAAATGCTACCCTTTCCTCTCAGAATGGCTGGTGTCAGTGGTTTTACAACGAACTACCATGATTTTTCCTGACCGTGAACTATTCGTAGCTCCGGTAACGTTAAATCCCGGGAGCCATATTTTTCAGGATGGCGCCGAAGCCTCCTTTGTTAAAACAAGTCCTGGTCTTCTTTTTTCACCATGTCTTTGTGGAAAGGTTCTTCTAGAGTTTTTCTCTGCGTGCAAACCGCGTTTGTTCTCTTTGTTCATTCATCTTTGGCGGGCTTCAGGAGTGAAATCCGCCTCTGGCTCCAGAGTTTCTGGGGTAGGCAGGAAGTGTGGGAGGTGCCCGAAACTCCTTGTTCTTAGTCTCCTAGGAGACCCAAATGCACTCTGTGATAATTGGCTGGCTGACTGTCCGGCAAGGACAGCCACCCTGCTGGGTGAGTGGCAGCTAGGCTGGAATGAATGGGAGAGAACTGAATAAAAGGCAAATCTCTTGGCTTGGAAGGCAGAATCGACCAATGGAACGAATGAACCGAAGAAGAGCTTGAAGAGGATGGCTGCTGCAACTCCTGGACCGTTGGTTTGCCCGGTGAAGCACTGCGGCAGGTCCGAATCGCCAAGTTTGCATCGACAGAGAAGCCCTGCAAGGACGACTTCTCCCTTTCAGTTGGTGGGACCAATCAACTCCCAAGTAAGCCACCTGGACACCCATCTCGGAGCTGGTGTTGCATTTCCGCAGAGTGCTGCAGGAAACTGTAGAGCCAGAGAGAGGGACACCAGATTGTGTGCGTTGCTCAAAAGCTGGCCAAAAGCGTTTGAAAGATCCTCTGGACTCCCACAACGTCGGATCAACCGAGCCTGACCCCCCTCATCAGAGTGTGGGACCTTAGAAGCAAGGACAGTTCACCTTGACAGCACAGACCAGCGTTGTTACCAGTGTGGTAGCTGAAACGCGAAACAGCCACTGAAATTGAAGTTTGCCACTTGCAAGCTTTTGACCAGTCCTGAGCAGTGCAGGAGTCCTCCGACGTCCTCCCTCTTGTCCCCACGACTGAGGCCCAGGAACAGCGAGGTCTGCAGGAACTGCAAGGAACAGAAGTCATCAGCTGCATAATTTTCTTTATTGTAAGGTACTGTAAAACAAGACTGAGAGAACGTACCTCTCACAGTGAAAGTGCTTGAAACTTTTGCAACTCACAGGCCTAATGAGCTTGTGACCCAACATATGATTCTTCTTTTTACAAACTACTTCCAGGTACTTGTGCAGAGACTTTTCCATTTACTTACCAGAACTGCTTTATCCTATCCTAGACTTTAGCCCATTGACCTTGGCCTAGCCTATTAAATTGAATTGACTCTTCTGGTGAACTGGTGAATATTTGCACGGTCTAAGAATAATTGAAACCTTTTATGTTCTGATAACCTTTGCCTTTTACTCCTCTTGAAAAGTATCCTGAATGCCAACTTTAAGATATTCATGTCCCCAGCACCCTTGTTACTAAAGTTACCTGTAGGTGTAGGTTATGTCTGTGGGCCATCCCAAAAGGGTCTTGTCTGATTCAGAAACTTAGAGTGTACAGTATTGAAGTATATTTGTGTGTTACTATACGATTGCCTCCATCTATTGAATGTTTTATAACTGACTGATAAATAAATTAATAAGTATTGATCCAAGAAACCTTGAGTGTATGAGTTTATTTGAACACCTGTGATTGTAGACCTCTGTGTAACATCATTACTGCTCACATTCCCCTCTTGAGATAAGCCTGGCTGCTCAACATGCTACCAAAACTGTGTAGTACCGACTTATACCAAAGGTTGGTTTGCTTACACCTGTAGTCATAGTTGTGTGTAGTGTTCCCAGAGGGTACTGCATACAAACTTTGCCTAAAACTCTCCAGTTCAGAAAGCCTGGAGTAACCTTGCCTCCTTCTGCGGTGTCATAATGCAGAGATGAAAGTCTTCTGTGATGGAGGGTGGGGTGGGACACGCAGCCTGTCTAGCCAGCACAGAAGGCAAGAAGGGGCCCCACTGCTGGTGGGGCCTTCCTCTAAATTATAGACCAATTTAGACCAATTGCCCGTCTAGTTTTGACCATTAAGACCTTCTTGGTTTTAATCCAGAAAAACCTTAAGGAATGGATCCCCCAACACAAGATTAGCGATGAGAATCAATCTGGGTTTTGACAAGGTGTGGTCACTTGTTTTAATATTTTTGTCCTTTCCTTAGTTCAGCAACAATCTCTTGACCAACACAGAGCTGGTTTATCTGGTGTTTGTAGATCGGGCCCAGGCATTTGACAGAGTCAATCCAGAGAGACTAGTGTAGAGGAGGAGCCAAGTACCCCCACCTCAACGGTTCCACCCCTATTGCCTGTATGTTGGAAACAAGAGTATGTGACATACACGGAGCAGTTGAAACAACAAAGGCCAAAAGGAATCCTAGAGGCAAGATTCCCATTGAGGAAACCATACCTGGAGATGAGGAAATATGATGGTTGTTTAAATCAGATTCCTGAAGAAGCATAGCAAATAAATGGTAAGGAAGAATGGTGCCGTCACCAATCATCACCAAGTAAACGTCACACAGAGCTGAACTGACGCACTTAGAAGAGATGAAGAGCCCAGAGAATGCAGATATTCTATAAAGCTTCAAGAAAGTATCAAGGATAAGTGACATCTTAGGATCAAGGTGAAGAAGCTTATGCCACAGAAATAGATGAAGACATCAAGCTTTGTTACACGAGTACAGATGCAAAAGAAACGCAAGCAGACACAAAAATCTTGAAGTTCGCTTTCTAGTAAATAGATTGTGACAATATATATATATATATGTATGCATATAGACAAGTAAAGGATGGATGTTTCCACTATGCATTATAGCAGTGCTGGAGTTTAGCAAGAAGGCAGAAAAAGGCTAATTTCCAGAGTGTTGAAGTTGAAAAGCAAATTGAATTAGAAAGTGAAACTCAGCAGACAAGGCTGGATGAGCCAAAGAAGCCAGAGTCCTATCAAACTGGAGTAAACTGACATTGGATACAAATCGTGTGAAAGAACAGCACTCCTGAAGGCATGAACAAAACAAGGAAGACGTCAAAGGTCTATTAAAAATAGTATTAAAAAGCACTAGAAGCTCCATTCCATGGTCTCCAGTCACATGGAAGGATGAAGTGGGACGAACGAGATGGTCACACCTATGCACGAGGGCAGAGCGTGCTTCCACTCCCTGAATTTCTCAGAGCTAAGAACACTCTCAAGGCCGAACTTCAAAGCCTAATTGAAAGTAGACCACTGAGGTGATGATGGATTAATATGCTAATTTGTGGGAAGCAATGGTTAAAGCAAGCTCACCAGCACCTGGATGGCCAGCCAGCATGCAGCTAGATATAGGTGGAAAAGTACTGACGGAGGTTAGAGTACCAACCAAGTGTAGAGGACTGCGTAATTAGGTGTCCTATAGTTGTGTAAACCAATGGGACGTTGTGCATTTAGTGACGTTCATAGTGGTCATTTTTAGGGGAGGGCTTAGTTGCCCCGCCTGATGTTAAGTAACCAATCACATATTCGCACATTTTTAGACTAGTATGGATGGTATACTTAGATGTTCACTCAGAGCCAATCACCCATACTTATAGGTTTTTGTAGTTTGCCACATAGGATGACGTTAGTAAACATGTAGGTTAAGGTCATTGATGACGAGTTTTGTGTATAAAATCTCAGTTTTTTCTAGAATGCATTGAGTAAGAGGATCGAGCAAATTCATTGATGTTCATTGTACTCCCTGTTTTAGATAATTGATATTAAAACAGTTTTCCTTTTGCCAACTATCTGAGTCATTTTGATTATATTTGTATGCACAAAAAATCTGCATCCCCGTCCATCTCCAGGGTAATTGCTACTCATCTTAAAGGGCTGGGTTATCCAGCTCACTATGGTGTACGTTTAACTCCCTGGGCTTCCCGACATCTATTGTTAGCATCTTGCGACACCTACAGATACTTTAGATAGAGTCCATCTTGACTCAAAGGACACTCTCGCTGATGCAATCCCGATTTTCTGAGGTTTACGCCAGGGATGCTTTTTAGCCCCAGACCTCTTTAACTTATATATATCCCACATAAATTATCTGATTTATGCAGACGACATAGTATTGATAGACCAAACACTGATTGTTCTTTAATCCCGGGAAAAACATGCAGGTGAAACACAGATGGTACATCAGCAATAGACAGTTCGAATTAGTGAGCAGTTATAAATATCTCGGCTGTGTCATTACACAAAATGTATTTTCCGTAGGGTTCCTCAGATAATTCCATCCTAAGGTGTTGGCTTTTTCTACACAAATAAACAAACTGGATTTCAAATATGGTAAATGTATTATACTACCCATGATAACATTTTGTAAAAGTAAAATAGTACAGTGTCTAACTTATGGTGCAGAGACGAATTTGACATATGTTGACTGGGCGAAATTGGAGGGTACGCTTTGGAGACATTCCCTTAATCTCCCTCTGAGTGTCTCTTTATCTATTATTCACCACAAATTTGGTCTTCGGTGCCTACAGTCTTATATTGATTGGAAGACACTGATACTCTACGTTAAGATGCCGAAGGCCACCCCCCGCCCCTCTGATTTCCCTGTTTGTTAAGCTTGAAGACAAAGTGATGAAACAATCTTGCTCTATTTCAAACAAGTGGGCTTTAAAACCGCAGAACATTTTACTCAGTTTAGATACTCTTGAGCAATCCCTGGTTGTGAATCTGTCCATAGTAAAAAGGAAACTGATCGATGGACTGGATTCATAGTAGAGATCAGATAATGAACTATAAAGTGTTCAGATGTTCCTTTTTAAACGGGAAGACTATTGATCACGTTGCCATTTTAGGAATACTCCTAATAGACGATGGAGAATTAATTGTTTCAGACTTTGATTGCATGAATATCCTACCTGTGAAGTTAGTGGTGCGCGAGCCAAGATTCCTAGGAACCAGAGAACTTGTAGATTCTGTAAGGATGAAATAAAGGTGAAAACCCTAAAATATCTTTTTATTACTTGCCCTTACAAATATTGTAAGCAATGTTTCTATTTGTCTTGTTTTGTTGATATGTTAAACTGTCTTTCTGTACAGCTTTTGGAATCGTATTTTAAGTGGGAGACAAATCGCATGTTAATTATTTATTTGAAATTTTAGGAAAATCATAGAAATGTGTTATGTTTATAGTATTGTGTTTATATTTAGGTATGTAAATGTATATTATTGTTTTATTTCCTTCCTCTTTTCTCGTTTCACTTTCTTTTTAATTTTCTGTTTCTAAATTGTTTGCATATTTTGTGAACGTTTTTTATGTAAACCATCTCACAATAAATAATGTAAATTAAATTAAAAAAAATACTTGAAAACAAACAGGGGCGATGGCATTGCTCTTTGAATGAAGTGGGCAGACACCGTACACCCAAGTGGTCCCTCGACTCGTGCCCTGTTCATACAGGTCACTAGAGAAAGGAGGCAATGCCCAATGACCAGCCTGACAGGTCAGTGTGGGGCACTTTCCTGTTCCAATGTGGCCCACTTTTGTTACTTAGTGTACTCAGCAGCTGGTAGTTTTAAACAACATTACAAGACAATGTGGTTTAAAACGCACAATTTACCACAGAAAGTCTAAAAATACGTAATTGTCGATAGTGTTCAATTTGTCATAAAAATCATGAATCCTGATTCGTGAATGTGGGAAATGTGGCAAATTCGGGAAATTCAATCTATTTTTTAACGTTCAGAAGTTGCTCAAACACTTATGAATGAGTGAATGTCTAATGTGACAGAAAAAAAAGCTAAGCAACAGGGTTGGGGGGGGGGCTGAATCACCACCACAGCCACTTAAGTGTTGTTGGTTTGTATGTAGAGGCTCTGTTTCTTCAAACTATATATAAATGGCGGCAAGCTGTCAGGAGCTCATGGGCTGCAACACCTAAACCAGCCCTAAGGAAACAATAGAAAGGAACACTTCCCGCCAATGGCGTAGGCTCAGTACAATGTAATTCATCAATGGACACTACAAACATAAGTATTCTATTCAGACTGTTTATTAAATCTGTGAATGTGCTTTCACTTTTCATAAAACGTCGTGTGCCTCTGCCCTTGCATTGGTGCCTACATTAACCATTGGTGCACGTGCCAATGTTTTGCCACAGAGGCTTTATCTAGGCTACACATGTAATTGCTAATCTATAACATCCTATTCATACATTCATTAAACAATTCTTGAAGTTAAATCAAATAATTGGGCTGATTGGCATTCCAACTATCCGAGAGCATATGGAAGAGAAAAAGAAAGAACACAAATCCATTTAATATGAAGTGAATAATAAAACTGTCTTGTACGAAGAGAATAAATAACCAATGGCTAAACATCACCCATACTGACTCCAGTGAAGCATACAGTGACATTGCGTCTCAGATGTGAGGGAGCAACACACCACCACCGCCCAAACCGTGCACATTCCGTGAAAGTTAATTGTGCGATTCCACCCTGTGTTATTATTACTGTATCCCTAAATATGAACCTAACGATAATTCCAATCCAAATCCAGAGGCAATCAGATATGTCTCTGTTACTTTTAGCTGTGTGTCAGAAATGCCCTGGTCCAACATTTAGTAGGCCTTGTTGTAATCACAGTGTTGAATTCGCAGCCTCCTCTGGGAATGATTTCCAGTATTGCAATGGCCTAAACATATAGGATGAGTGGGATTCAAACCATCATCCCATTCTGGATAATCTACATCTATTGGGTATAGTAATGCCAGAGTTACAACTAACATAAATTACCTGTGCTGTTCAGTGTATTCCAACACGGTGGTGGATGTATCCTGAATTTTAATCTGCGCGTTTTTCGATTATTAGCATCCAAGACATCCATCACCGGTGCATTGAATTAGTGAGATTGACTACCTATTAGGAAAATTAATCAAGGCGCTACGAATAGACTCTGCATGTCAGTGTGTATAATTCATGCCCATCAGAGTTCCTCCTAATTTAGTGATTTAGTGTCCAAAAATAAGGTAGAGAAACCTCACCTTTCAGTGGGTTCTGTTTAGATGCTTCCTTTATGTGAGGCGGTAAGACATTTATTTCAGAGAACTGCCTTAAAGAAAATAGTGCAAATCTGGGTTGTGTTAAGCCTGAAAATATATCACATTTGCACTTCATGCCATTGCGCTGCTAAATCACCCCATTCCTTGCATACAGAAGCGGTTAAATGGTTTCTTTGAAGCTTCAAGAATGATTATATCATAGTACTGCCTAGAAGAAATGTTATAAAACCGGGTTATACTAAACTTCATCACATAACTGTTTCGTATCAAGTTGTGGTGACTTTTGGCCCATTATTTTCCTCAAATCGCGGTAAAATACTTTGCTTCAGGCTGACCGGTGGCATTACGTGTTTAGGAATGCCGTCGCGCTCTTCAAAAACATATTACATGGCCACGGTAGTGGGCATGTAGTTATGGTTAAGTTGCTGTTTTCATAGGAAGAGCACTTTTTGGGCGGCTTATAACTTCGCTCCCCGTGGACGAATCGACACCAAACTTTGCAAAAAAGATATATGGGCCACTCTTTTTTTTTGTGCAAAGTTTGGTGAGGTTTGGTCCATGGACTGAATGGGAAAAAAACTGCTCACGCCTACAACTCAAACCGCTGGACGGATTTTCACCAAATTTGGACCAGGAGCAGCGGCTTGGTCCCAAAAACGTGCTTTTGCAAATTTGGTGAAAATCCGTCCAGTAGTTTTTTAAAATATGACCAAAAAGTAGGACAGAAAAAATTTGTGATATCTGTGTCCGCTTCCCTGTTTGATCCACGGACAGGGATTGGGCAAGCGGCTTGCGTGAAGTCCGTGGACATGTTACGTGCTTTCCCATTGGCTGCGGTGCAGCGTGCAGTGCGTTGTATTTTGAAAGACGCCCGCCATCTTTGTTTATCCCGAGGAGCGGGATCTGCCACCTGCTAGTAAGGTCATGCCCATGTCTTCCTCCCGTTCTCCCCACCCCCGCTCATGCCCGTGTCTTCCTCCCGTTCCCCCCACGCCCCGCTCATGCCCCGTGTCTCCTTCCTGTCCCCCCACCCCCACTCATGCCCCGTGTCTCCCCTGTTCCTCCAGTCCCCGCTCATGCCATCGGCGATCGGCACACGGTGGCCTGCGGAGGGCCGAGGAGTGGGATCTGCCGCCTGCACACTAAGCTTATGTCCGTGTTTTCCTCTCATTCTCCCCCACCCCCACTCATGCCCCGTGTCTCCCCTGTTCCCCCCACCCCCTCTCATGCCCGTGTTTCCCCTGTTCCCCCCACCCCCCGCTCATATGCCCCGTATCTCCCTCACGATCGCCCCACGCCCCGCTCATGCCCCGTGTTTCCCTCCTGTCCCCCCCACCCTCCGCTCATGCCCCGTGTCTCCCTCCTGTTGTCCCCCACCGCCGCTCATCCCCTGTATCTCCCTCATGATCCCCCCATCCCCCGCTCAATCCCCGTGTCTCCCCTGTTCCCCCCACCCCCCGCTCATGACCCGTGTCTCCCTTGTTCCCCCCACTCATCCCCTGTGTCTCCCTTATGATCCCCACCCCCGTTCATGCCCCATGTCTCCCTACTGTAACCCCAACCCCCGCTCATCCCCCGTGTCTCCCTCACGATCCCCCCAACCATCACTCATGCCTGTGTCTCCCTCCTGTCCCCCCAACCCCCGCTCATGCCCCGTGTCGCCCTCACGATCCCCCCACCCCCCACTCATGCCCAGTGTCTCCCCTGTTCCCCCGCTCATGCCCCGTGTCTCCCCTGTTCCCCCCAACCCCCTGGTCATGCCCCGTGTCTCCCTCCTGTTGCCCCCGATCTCCCGCTCATGCCCCATATCCCCCTCATGTTGCCCCCCACCCCCCACTCATGCCCCGTGTCTCCCTTGTGTTACCCACCACCCCCCCCGCTCATGCCCCTTGTCTGCCCTGTTCCCCCCACCCTCCGCTCATGCACCGTGTCTCCCTCATATTGCCCCCCACCCCCCGCTCATGCCCCATGTCTCCCTCGTGTTACCCCCACCCCCCACTCATGCCCCGTGGCTCCCTCCTGTACCCCACACCCCACGCTCATGCCCCGTGTCTGCCCTGTTCCCCCAACCCCCCGCTCATGCCCTGTGTCTCCCCTGTTCCCCTCACCCCCCGCTCATGCCCCGTGTCTCCCCTGTTCCCCCCTACCCCCTGCTCATGCCCCGTGTCTCCCTCATGTTACCCCCCACCCCCCGCTCATGGCCCGTGTCTCCCTCCTGTTCCCCCCACACCCCGCTCATGCCCCATGTCTCCCTCGTGTTGCCCCCACCCACTCTCATGACCCGTGTTTCCCTCGTGTTGCCCCCACCCCCCACTCATGCCCCGTGTCTCCCTCGTGTTGCCCCCCACCCTCTGCTCATTCCCCGTGTCTCCCTCCTGTACCCCCACCCCCCGCTCATGCCCCGTGTCTCCATCCTGTACCCCCGCCCCTGCTCATGTCCCATGTCTCCCTCTTGTACCCCACACCCCCGCTCATGCCCCGTGTCTGCCCTGTTCCACCCCACCCCCCGCTCATGCCCCGTGTCTCCCTCGTGTTGCCCTCCACCCCCCCGCTCATGCCCCGTGTCTCCCTCCTGTTACCCCCCACCGCCCGCTCATGCCCCGTTTCTCCCTCCTGTTCCCCCCACCCCCCGCTCATGCCCCGTGTCTACCCTGTTCCCCCCACACCCCCGGTCATGCCCCGTGTCTCCCGCCTGTTGCGCCCCACCCCCCGCTCATGCCCCGTGTCTGCCCTGTTCCCCCCACCCCTTGCTCATGCCCCGTGTCTCCCTCATGTTTCCCCCACCCCCTGCTCATGCCCCATGTCTCCCTCGTGTTGCCCCCCAACCCCCACTCATACCCTGTGTCTCCCTCATGTTGCCCCCCACCCCCTGCTCATGCCCCGTGTCTCCCTCGTGTTACCCCCCATCCCTCGCTCATGCCCCGTGTCTGCCCTGTTCCCCCCACCCCCCGCTCATGCCCCGTGTCTCCCTCGTGTTGCCCCTACCCCCGCTCATGCCCCGTGTCTCGCTTGTGTTGCCCCACACCCCCCGCTCATGCCCCGTGTCTCCATCGTGTTACCCCCCACACCCTGCTCATGCCCTGTGTCTCCCTCCTGTACCCCCAGCCCCCACTCATGCCCCGTGTCTGCCCTGTTCCCCCCACCCCTCACTTATGCCCCGTGTCTCCCCTGTTCCCTTCCACCCCCGCTCATGCCTCGTGTTTCCCTCGTGTTACTTACCCCCCACCGCCGCTCATGCCCCATGTCTCCCTCGTGTTCCCCCCACCCCCAGCTCATGCCCCGTGTTTCCCTCGTGCTCCCCCACCCACCGCTCATGACCTGTGTCTCCCTTGTGTTGCCCCCCACCCCCTGCTCATGACCCGTGTCTCCCTCCTGTTGCCAACCACCCCCCGCACATGCCCTGTGTTTCCCCTGTTCCCCCCACCCCCGCTCATGCCCCTTGTCTCCTCTGTTCCTTCCTACCCCCGCTCATGCCCTGTGTCTCCCCTGTTCCCCCACCCCCCCGCTCATGCCCCGTGTCTCCCCTGTTCCCCCCCACCCCCCGCTCATGCCCCGTGTCTCCCTCGTGTTACCCCCTACCCCCCGCTAATGCCCCGTGTCTCCCTCCTGTGCCCCCCACCCCCCGCTCATGCCCCATGTCTCCCTCGTGTTTCCCCCACCCCCGCCCATGACCCGTGTCTCCCTCGTGTTGCCCCCACCCCCCGCTCACGCCTCGTGTAACCCTCGTGTTGCCCCGCACCCCCTGCTCATACCCAGTGTCTCCCTCCTTTACCCCCACCCCCCGCTCATGCCGCGTGTCTCCCTCCTGTACCCCCCACCCCTGGCCATGTCCCATGTCTCCCTCTTGTACCCCACAACCCCGCTCATGCCCCGTGTCTGCCCTGTTCCACCCTCCCCCTGCTCATGCCCCGTGTCTCCCTCGTGTTGCCCCCCACCCCCCGCTCATGCCCCGTGTCTCCCTCCTGTTACCCCCCGCTCATGCCCCGTGTCTCCCCTGTTCCCCCCACACCCCCGGTCATGCCCTGTGTCTCCCGCCTGTTGCGCCCCACCCCCCACTCATGGCCCGTGTCTGCCCTGTTCCCCCCACCCCCGCTCATGCCCCGTGTCTCCCACATGTTGCCCCCACCCCCTGCTCATGCCCCGTGTCTCCCTCGTGTGGCCCCCCGCTCATACCCCGTGTCTCCCTCGTGTTGCCCCCCACCCCCTGCTCATGCCCCGTGTCTCCCTCATGTTACCCTCACCCCTCGCTCATGCCCCATGTCTGCCCTGTTCCCCCCACCACCCGCTCATGCCCCGTGTCACCCACATGTTGCCCCCACCCCCTGCTCATGCCCCGTGTCTCCCTCGTGTGGCCCCCTCACCCCCCGCTCATACCCTGTGTCTCCCTCGTGTTGCCCCCACCCCCTGCTCATACCCAGTGTCTCCCTCCTTTACCCCCACCCCCCGCTCATGCCGCGTGTCTCCCTCCTGTACCCCCCACCCCTGCTCATGTCCCATGTCTCCCTCTTGTACCCCACAACCCCGCTCATGCCCCGTGTCTGCCCTGTTCCACCCTACCCCCCGCTCATGTCCCGTGTCTCCCTCGTGTTGCCCCCCACCCCCCGCTCATGCCCCGTGTCTCCCTCCTGTTGCCCCCATCCCCCGCTCATGCCCCGTATCCCCCTCATGTTGCCCCCCACCCCCCGCTCATGCCCCGTGTCTCCCTTGTGTTACCCCCCACCCCCTGCTCATTCCCCGTGTCTCCCTCCTGTACCCCCACCCCCCGCTCATGCCCCGTGTCTCCCTCTTGTACCTCCCACCCCTGCTCATGTCCCATGTCTCCCTCTTGTACCCCACACCCCCGCTCATGCCCCGTGTCTGCCCTGTTCCACCCCACCCACTGCTCATGCCCCGTGTCTCCCCTTTTCCCCCCACACCACCGGTCATGCCCCGTGTCTCCCGCCTGTTGCGCCCCACCCCCCGCTCATGCCCCGTGTCTGCCCTGTTCCCCCCACCCCCCGCTCATGCCTCGTGTCTCCCTCATGTTGCCCCCACTCCCTGCTCATGCCCCGTGTCTCCCTTGTGTTCCCCCCACCCCCCACTCATACCCTGTGTCTCCCTCATGTTGCCCCCCACCCCCTGCTCATGCCCCGTGTCTCCCTCGTGTTGCCCTCACCCCCGCTCATGCCCCGTGTCTCCCTCGTGTTGCCCCCCACCCCTACTCATGCCTCGTGTCTCCCTCGTGTTGCCCCCCACCCCCCGCTCATGCCCCATGTCTCCCTCGTGTTACCCCCACCCCCCACTCATGCCCCGTGTCTCCCTCCTGTACCCCCCACCCCCCGCTCATGCCCTGTGTCTGCCCTGTTCCCCCAACCCCCCGTTCATGCCCTGTGTCTCCCCTGTTCCCCCACCCCCCGCTCATGCCCCGTGTCTCCCCTGTTCCCCCCACCCCCCGCTCATGCCCCGTGTCTCCCTCGTGTTACCCCCACCCCCCACTCATGCCCCGTGTCTCCCTCCTGTTCCCCCCACCCCCCGCTCATGACCCGTGTCTCCCTCGTGTTGCACCCACCCCCTGCTCATGCCCCGTGTCTCCCTCGTGTTGCCCCCCACCCCCTGCTCATTCCCCGTGTCTCCCTCCTGTACCCCCACCCCCCGCTCATGCCCCGTGTCTCCCTCCTGTACCTCCCACCCCTGCTCCTATCCCATGTCTCCCTCTTGTACCCCACACTCCCGCTCATGCCCCGTGTCTGCCCTGTTCCACACCACCCCCTGCTCATGCCCCGTGTCTCCCCTTTTCCCCCCACACCACCGGTCATGCCCCGTGTCTCCCGCCTGTTGCGCCCCACCCCCCGCTCATGCCCCGTGTCTGCCCTGTTCCACCCACCCCCCGCTCATGCCCCGTGTCTCCCTCATGTTGCCCCCACCCCCTGCTCATGCCCCGTGTCTCCCATGTGTTCCCCCCACCCCCCACTCATACCCTGTGTCTCCCTCATGTTGCCCCCGCCCCCTGCTCATGCCCCGTGTCTCCCTCGTGTTACCCCCACCCCTCGCTCATGCCCCGTGTCTGCCCTGTCCCCCCACCCCACGTTCATGCCCCGTGTCTCCCTCGTGTTGCCCCTACCCCCGCTCATTGCCTGTGTCTCCCTCGTGTTGCCCCTGACACCCTGCTCATGCCCCGTGTCTCGCTTGTGTTGCCCCCCACCCCCCACTCATGCCCAGTGTCTCCCTCGTGTTACCCCCCACACCCTGCTCATGCCCCGTGTCTCCCTCCTGTACCCCCCAGCCCCCACTCATGCCCTGTGTCTGCCCTGTTCCCCCCACCCCCCACTTATGCCCCCTGTCTCCCCTGTTCCCTTCCAACCCCCGCTCATGCCTCGTGTTTCCCTCGTGTTACCCCCCACCCCCGCTCATGCCGCATGTCTCCCTCGTGTTCCCCCCACCCCCTGATCATGCCCCGTGTTTCCCTCGTGCTCCCCCACCCACCGCTCATGACCCGTGTCTCCCTTGTGTTGCCCCCCACCACCGCTCATGACCCGTGTCTCCCTTGTGTTGCTCGCCACCTCCCGCTCATGTCCCGTGTCTCCCTCCTGTACCCCCCCACCCCCCACTCATGCCCCGTGTCTCCCCTGTTCCCCCCAGGCCCCGCTCATGCCCCATGTCTCCCTCGTGTTACCCCCCACTCATGCCCCGTGTCTCCATCCTGTTCCCCCATCCCCCGCTCATGCCCCATGTCTCCCTCCTTTTCCCCCCACCCCCGCTCATGACCCGTGTCTCCTTCGTGTTGCCCCCACCCCCGCTCATGCCCCGTGTCTCCCTCGTGTTGCCCCCACGCCCGCTCATGCCCCGTGTCTCCCTCCTGTTACCCCCACCGCCTGCTCATGCCCCGTGTCTCCCTCCTGTTCCCCCCACCCCCCGCTCATGCCCCGTGTCTCCCCTGTTCCCCCCACCCCCCGCTCATGGCCCGTGTCTGCCCTGTTGCCCCCAGCCCCCGCTCATGCCCCGTGTCTCCCTCGTGTTGCCCCCCACCACCCGCTCATACCCTGTGTCTCCCTCGTGTTGCCCCCCACCCCTCGATCATGCCCCGTGTCTGCCCTGTTCCCCGCACCCCCTGCTCATGCCCCGTGTCTCCCTTGTTCCCCCCACCCCCCCGGTCATGCCCCGTGTCTCCCTCCTGTTGCCCCCCATCCCCCGCTCATGCCCCGTATCCCCCTCATGTTGCCCCCCACCCCTCGCTCATGCCCCGTGTCTCCCTTGTGTTACCACCCACCCCCGCTCATGCCCCATGTCTGCCCTGTTCCCCCCACCCCCCGCTCCTGCCCCGTGTCCCCCTCGTATTGCCCTCACCCCGCGCTCATGCCCCGTGTCTCCCTCGTGTTGCCCCCCACCCCTGCTCATGCCCCGTGTCTCCCTCGTGTTGCCCCCCACGCCCCCGCTCATGCCCCATGTCTCCCTCGTGTTACCCCAACCCCCCACTCATGCCCCGTGTCTCCATCCTGTACCCCCAACCCCCTGCTCATGCCCTGTGTCTGCCCTGTTCCCCCCACCCCCCGCTCATGCCCCTTGTCTCCCCTGTTCCCCACCACCCCCCGCTCATGCCCCGTGTCTCCCTCGTGTTACCCCCCACCCCCCGCTCATGTTCCGTGTCTGCCCTGATCCCCCAACCCCCCGCTCATGCCCCGTGTCTCCTCTGTTCCTCTATACCCCCCGCTCATGCCCCATGTTTCCCTCGTGTTCCCCCCATCCCCCGCTCATGCCCCATGTCTCCCTCCTGTTCCCCCCACCCCCCGCTCATGCCCCGTGTCTCCCTTGTGTTGCCCCCCGGTCATGACCCGTGTCTCCCTCGTGTTGCCCCCCACTCATGCCCCGTGTCTCCCTCGTGTTGCCCCCCACCCTCCGCTCATGCCCCTTGTCTCCCTCGTGTGAACCCCCACCGCCCGCTCATGCCCTGTGTCTCCCTCCTGTACCCCCACCACCTGCTCATGCCCCTTGTCTCCCTCCTGTACCCCCCACCCCCCACTCATGTCCCGTGTCTCCCTCCTGTACCCCCCCAGCCTCCGCTCATGCCCCGTGTCTGCCTTGTTCCCCCCACCCCTGCTCATGCCCCATGTCTCCCTCGTGTTACCCCCACCCCCTGATCATGCCCTGTGTCTCCCTCCTGTTCCCCCCATCCCCCGCTCATGCCCCATGTCTCCCTCCTGTTCCCCCCACCCCCCCGCTCATGCCCCGTGTCTCCCTCATGTTACCCCCCACTCCCCGCTCATGCCCCATGTCTCCCTCCTGTTGCCCCCAGCCCCTAATCATGCCCCGTTTCTCCCCTGTTGCCCCCCACCCCCTGCTCATGCCCCATGTCTGCCCTGTTCCTCCCTACGCCGCTCATGCCCCGTGTCTCCCTCCTTTTCCCCCCAGACCCTGCTCATGCCCCGTGTCTGCCCTGTTCCCCCCACCCCCCGATCATGCCCCGTGTTACCCCCCACCCCCTGCTCATGCCCAGTGTCTCCCTCCTGTTACCCCCCCACCCCCGCTCAAGCCCCGTGTCTCCCTCCGGTCCCCCCCAAACGGCTGATGCCCCGTGTCTACCTCCTGTTCCCCCCACCCCCCGCTTATGCCCCGTGTCTCCCTGTTCCCCCCCAACTGCCCCAGTCATGCCCCGTGTCTTCTCCTTCATGTTGCTCCCCACCCCGCTCATGCCCCGTGTCTGCCCTGCTCCCCCACCCCCCGCTCATGCCCCATGTCTCCGTCGTGTTGCCCCCACCCCCTGCTCATGCCCCGTGTCTCCCTCGTGTTGGCCCCCACCCCCCGCTCATGCCCCGTGTCTCCCTAATGTTGCCACCCACCCCCAGCTCATGCCCCGTGTCTCCCTCATGTTACCCCCCACCCCCTGCTTTTGCCCTGTGTCTCCCCTGTTCCTCTCCACCCCCGCTCATGCCCTGTGTCTCCCTCCTTTTCCCCCCACCCCCTGATCATGCCCCTTGTCTCCCCTCTTCTCCCCCACCCCCGCTCATGCCCCGCGTCTCCTCTGTTCCCCCACCCACTGCTCATGCCCCTTGTCTCCCCTGTTCCCCACCCCCTGCTCATTGTCTCTCTTGTTCCCCCCACTCCCACTCATGCCCCGTGTCTCCCTCCTTTTCACCCCACCCCCTGCTCATGCCTCTTGTCTCCTCTGTTCCCCCCCACCCCCGCTCATGCCCCATGTCTCCCCTCTTCCCCCCACGCCCGCTCATGCCCTGTGTCTCTCTCCTGTTCCCCCCACCCCCCGCTCATGCCCCATGTCTCCCTCATGTTACCCCCACCCCCGCTCATGCCCTGTGTCTCTCTCTTGTTCCCCCCACCCCCCGCTCATGCCCCGTGTCTCCACTGTTCCCCCCACCCCCGCTCATGCCCTGTGTCTCTCTCCTGTTAACCCCCACTCCCCGCTCATGCCCCGTGTCTCCCCTGTTCCCCCCACCACCTGCTCATGCCCATCGTCTCTCTCTTGTTCCACCACCCCCCGCTCATGCCCCGTGTCTCCCTACTGTTCCCCCACCCCTCGCTCATGCCCCGTGTCTCCCCTGTTCCCCCCACCAACTGCTCATGCCCCATGTCTCCCTCCTGTTGCCCCCAGCTCCTAATCATGCCCCGTTTCTCCCCTGTTGCCCCCCACCCCCTGCTCATGTCCCGTGTCTGCCCTGTTCCTCCCTACCCCCGCTCATGCCCCGTTTCTCCCTTCTTTTCCCCCCACCCCCCGCTCATGCCCCGTGTCTGCCCTGTTCCCCCCACCCCCTGCTCATGCCCATGTCTGCCCTGTTCCCCCCACCCCCCGCTCATGCCCCGTGTCTCCCTCATGTTGCCTCACCCCCGCTCATGCCTCGTGTCTCCCTCGTGTTACCCCCCACCTCCCACTCATGCCCCATGTCTCCCTCGTGTTACCCCCCACCCCTGCTCATTCCCCATGTCTTCCTCCTGTACCCCCAACCCCCGTTCATGCCCCGTGTCTCCCCTATTCCCCCCACCTCCTGCTCATGCCCCATGTCTCCCCTGTTCCTCCCCACCCCCCCTCATGCCCCGTGTCTCCCTCCTTTTCCCCACCCCCTGCTCATGCCCCTTGTCTCCCCTGTTCCCCCCACCCCCCGCTCATGCCCCGTGTCTCCCCTGTTCCCCCCACCCCCTGCTCATGCCCACGTGTCTCCACTATTCCCCGCCACCCCCTGCTCATTGTCTCTCTTGTTCCCCCGACCCCGCTCATGCCCGTGTCTACCTCGTGTTGCCCCCACCCCCCACTCATGCCCCGTGTCTCCCGCGTGTTGCCCCCACCCCCCGCTCATGCCCCGTGTCTCCCTCGTGTTGCCCCCCCACCTCCCACTCATGCCCCATGTCTCCTCGTGTTACCCCCCAACCCCGCTCATGCCCATGTCTCCCTCCTGTACCCCCAACCCCCGTTCATGCCCCGTGTCTCCCCTGTTCCCCCCACCCCTGCTCATGTCCCATGTCTCCCTCTTGTACCCCACAACCCCCGCTCATGCCCCGTGTCTGCCCTGTTTCCACCCTACCCCCCGGTCATGCCCCGTGTCTCCCTCCTGTTGCCCCCCATCCCCCGCTCATGCCCCGTATCCCCCTCATGTTGCTCCCCACCCCCCGCTCATGCCCCGTGTCTCCCTTGTGTTACCCCCACCCCCGCTCATGCCCCATGTCTGCCCTGTTCCCCCCACCCCCGCTCATGCCCTGTGTCCCCCTCGTATTGCCCTCACCCCCGCTCATGCCCCGTGTCTCCCTCGTGTTGCCCCCAACCCCTGCTCATGCCCCGTGTCTCCCTCGTGTTGCCCCCACCCCCCCGCTCATGCCCCATGTCTCCCTTGTGTTACCCCAACCCCCCACTCATGCCCCGTGTCTCCCTCCTGTACCCCCAACCCCCCGCTCATGCCCTGTGTCTGCCCTGTTCCCCCCACCCCCCGCTCATGCCCCTTGTCTCCCCTGTTCCCCACCACCCCCGCTCATGCCCCGTGTCTCCCTCGTGTTACCCCCAAACCCCCGCTCATGTTCCGTGTCTGCCCTGTTCCCCCACCCCCCGCTCATGCCCGTGTCTCCTCTGTTCCTCTATACCCCCCGCTCATGCCCCATGTTTCCCTCGTGTTACCCCCACCCCCGCTCATGCCCCATGTCTCCCTCCTGTTCCCCACCCCCCGCTCATGCCCCGTGTTTCCCTTGTGCTCCCCCACCCCCCGCTCATGACCAGTGTCTCCCTTGTGTTGCCCCCCGCTCATGCCCCGTGTCTCCCTCGTGTTGCCCCCCACCCCCCGCTCATGCCCCGTGTCTCCCTCGTGTTAACCCCCACCGCCCGCTCATGCCCTGTGTCTCCCTCCTGTACCCCCACCCCCTGCTCATGCCCCGTGTCTCCCTCCTGTACCCCCCACCCCCCGCTCATGTCCCGTGTCTCCCTCCTGTACCCCCCACCCCGCGCTCATGCCCCGTGTCTGCCTTGTTCCCCCCACCCCTGCTCATGCCCCATGTCTCCCTCGTGTTACCCCCAGCCCCTGCTCATGCCTGTGTCTCCCTCCTGTTCCCCCCATCCCCCGCTCATGCCCCCATGTCTCCCTCCTGTTCCCCCCACCCCCCCGCTCATGCCCGTGTCTCCCTCGTGTTACCCTCCACTCCCCGCTCATGCCCCATGTCTCCCTCCTGTTGCCCCCAGCCCCTAATCATGCCCCGTTTCTCCCATGTTGCCCCCCACCCCCTGCTCATGCCCCGTGTCTGCCCTGTTCCTCCCTACCCCCGCTCATGCCCGTGTCTCCCTTCTTTTCCCCCCACCCCCTGCTCATGCCCCGTGTCTGCCCTGTTCCCCCCAGCCCCCGATCATGCCCCGTGTTACCCCCACCCCCTGCTCATGCCCAGTGTCTCCCTCCTGTTACCCCCCACCCCCGCTCAAGCCCCGTGTCTCGCTCCGGTCCCCCAGCCGGCTGAGCCCCGTGTCTCCTCCTGTTCCCCCCACCCCCCGCTTATGCCCCGTGTCTCCCCTGTTCCCCCCAACTGCCCCAGTCATGCCCCGTGTCTCCTTCATGTTGCTCCCCACCCCCGCTCATGCCCCGTGTCTGCCCTGCTCCCCCACCCCCCCGCTCATGCCCCATGTCTCCGTCGTGTTGCCCCCACCCCCTGCTCATGCCCCGTGTCTCCCTCGTGTTGTCCCCCACCCCCGCTCATGCCCCGTGTCTCCCTCATGTTGCCACCCACCCCCCGGTCATGCCCCGTGTTTCCCTCATGTCACCCCCCACCCCCTCCTCATGCCCCGTGTCGGCCCTTTTGCCCCACCCCCTGCTCATGCCCCGTGTCTCCCTCGTGTTTGCCCCCCACCCCCTTCTTATGCCCTGTGTCTCCCCTGCTCCTCCCCACCCCCGCTCATGCCCCGTGTCTCCCTCCTTTTCCCCCCACCCCCTGATCATGCCCCTTGTCTCCCCTGTTCCCCCCCCCACCCCCGCTCATGCCCCGTGTCTCCTCTGTTCCCCCACCCCCTGCTCATGCCCCTTGTCTCCCCTGTTCCCCCCACCCCCTGCTCATGCCCCGTGTCTGCCCTGTTCCCCCCACCCCCTGCTCATGCCCATGTCTGCCCTGTTCCCCCCACCCCCCGCTCCTGCCCCGTGTCTCCTCATGTTGCCTCCACCCCCCGCTCATGCCTCGTGTCTCCTCGTGTTACCCCCCACCTCCCACTCATGCCCCATGTCTCCCTCGTGTTACCCCCCCACCCCTGCTCATTCCCCATGTCTTCCTCCTGTACCCCCAACCCCCATTCATGCCCCGTGTCTCCCCTATTCCCCCCACCCCCTGCTCATGCCCATGTCTCCCCTGTTCCTCCCCACCCCCCCTCATGCCCCGTGTCTCCCTCCTTTTCCCCCACCCCCTGCTCATGCCCCTTGTCTCCCCTGTTCCCCCCACCCCCCGCTCATGCCCGTGTCTCCCCTGTTCCCCCACCCCCTGCTCATGCCCCGTGTCTGCCCTGTTCCCCCCAACCCCCGATCATGCCCCGTGTTACCCCCCACCCCTGCTCATGCCCAGTGTCTCCCTCCTGTTACCCCCCAACCCCGTTCAAGCGCCGTGTCTCGCTCCGGTCCCCCCCAGCCGGCTGATGCCCCGTGTCTCCCTCCTGTTCCCCCCACCCCCCGCTTATGCCCCGTGTCTCCCCTGTTCCCCCCAACTGCCCCAGTCATGCCCAGTGTCTCTCATGTTGCTCCCCACCCCCGCTCATGCCCCGTGTCTGCCCTGCTCCCCCACCCCCCGCTCATGCCCCATGTCTCCGTCGTGTTGCCCCCACCCCCTGCTCATGCCCCGTGTCTCCCTCGTGTTGTCCCCCACCCCCCCGCTCATGCCCCGTGTCTCCCTCATGTTGCCACCCACCCCCCGCTCATGCCCCGTGTTTCCCTCATGTCACCCCCACCCCCTCCTCATGCCCCGTGTCGGCCCTTTTGCCCCACCCCCTGCTCATGCCCCGTGTCTCCCTCGTGTTGCCCCCCACCCCCTGCTTATGCCCTGTGTCTCCCCTGCTCCTCCCCACCCCCGCTCATGCCCCGTGTCTCCCTCCTTTTCCCCCCACCCCCTGATCATGCCCCCTTGTCTCCCCTGTTCCCCCCACCCCCGCTCATGCCCCGTGTCTCCTCTGTTCCCCCACCCCCTGCTCATGCCCCTTGTCTCCCCTGTTCCCCCACCCCCTGCTCATTGTCTCTCTTGTTCCCCCCACTCCCACTCATGCCCCGTGTCTCCCTCCTTTTCACCCCACCCCCTGCTCATGCCTCTTGTCTCCTCTGTTCCCCCTCACCCCCCGCTCATGCCCCATGTCTCCCCTCTTCCCCCACCCCCGCTGATGCCCTGTGTCTCTCTCCTGTTCCCCCCACCCCCCGCTCATGCCCCATGTCTCCCTCCTGTTACCCCCACCCCCGCTCATGCCTGTGTCTCTCTCTTGTTCCCCCACCCCCCCGCTCATGCCCCGTGTCTCCCCTGTTCCCCCCACCCCTGCTCATGCCCTGTGTCTCTCTCCTGTTAACCCCCACCCCCGCTCATGCCCCGTGTCTCCCCTGTTCCCCCCACCACCTGCTCATGCCCATCGTCTCTCTCTTGTTCCACCCACCCCCCGCTCATGCCCCGTGTCTCCCTCCTGTTCCCCCACCCCTCGCTCATTCACCGTGTCTCCCCTGTTCCCCCACCCCCTGCTCATACCCTTTGTCTCTCCACTGTTCCCCCACCCCCCGCTCATGCCCCATGTCTCCCCTGTTACCTCCCACCCCCCGCTCATGCCCCGTGTCTCTCTCTTGTTCCCCCCACCCCTCGCTCATGCCCAGTGTCTCCCCACTCTCCTCCTGTGCACCCACCCCTGCTCATGCTTTGTGTCTCCCCTCCTGTTCCCCCCCCCATCCCCCCCCTGGGCCA